>NC_056726.1:1008925258-1009032758 GCF_019279795.1 Protopterus annectens
ACCCATTTCTGCCTACCCACGATCCCCTGTCTGCAACACCCGACAGTAACCAATGCACATCCTTCATGGGTGCGCGAATGGGATGTGAACGCCCGTCTGTTGACACGACGAGCTGGGGAGTCCTATTCATATGTCCTGCATTTCATGGACACTTGTCATCACCCTTGTACACGCTTGTGGTGCCCATATCTACCTGTGCCGTAGTCACGGCTGTCACTTCTTCTGGTTCGCACGATAGCAGCCTGTCGCCAACACCTATGGACAAATATGTGGGTCCTACTATGGACACCGATGTGCATATGTAAAGTGTAGAACATGTTGGACCGTGTCCATTCGCCAGTGGTTTTGACTGCCGCTGTATGTTCCCCAGTCGCGATGTCTGTTTGCCTACCCATGTTATGTAGTGCTACGGAACCCGTGTCCTTCCACAATTAACCCATATGGTGTTACTGTAGTCCTGCAGGTTGGCAACTGCTTTAAGTAATCCTCAGAGGTCCCATTGTGAACTATCCGCCACTGTATTGCCATAATAACACAGCCGTACATGTAGAACCTATTTATTCATGACAGGATGTTCTTTATGAGTGGGAACGCCATACTTTAAGCATGCTATGACCTTCCTAGTTGACGTTGTTGGAGTGCCATTAATATGTGTTCCACAGGCCGCCTGTATGTTCCGCTGGAGTGGAAGCGGTGATCCCCATACACTTGCTAGCAGCTTGGTTGCTGTGTACGGGATTCGCACGGCTGGATGGATGTCTATGGAGTGTGTCTACTGTTGTTTCCAGCTGTATTTCCTGTGTTATGCCTTGCTACAGCTGTGTTATTTCACCAGGTTTGCTATTCTGGGTGCCATCTTGTCCGCACGCTTGTCCAGCCTTGGGAAATGCCTACTGGACACTGGTGTATGGCTGTACCCATTTCACACCTGCATGTTGCATTCTCCGTGGATGATTGCCATTATTGGTGGGGGTAAGCCATGTTCTGTACCCACATCCTCCCACGGGCGGACAATGGATCCTCTGCCAATCATCTCCGACACCCATTTCTGCATACCCAAGATGCCATGGCTGCAACCCTCGACAGTAGCCATTGCAAATCCTCCATGTGTGCGGAATGGGATGTGGACGACATGTGTGGACTCGACAATCTGTGGATGTCTGTGCATATGTCCCTCATTTCATGGACAGGTGTCATCAACCTTGAACACGCTGGCGGTGCATTTCTGCTGTGCCGTAGTCACGGCTGTAGTTCATCTGGGTCTCCTCAAAAGGAGAAATTTTGGGTCCTACAATGGACACAAATGTGCATATGTAAAATGTAGAACATGTTGGACTGTGTCCATCTGGCCAGTGGTTGTGACCGCTGCTGTATGTTCCCAATCGCGATGTGTGTTTGACTACACATATTATGTTGTGCTACGAAACCCGTGTCCTACTACGATTAACCCAAATGGTAATGATGTCATGCTGCAGGTTGGCAACTGCTTTAAGTAATCCTCAAAGGCCCAGTAGGACGATACGCCACTGTATTGTCAATATAACACAGCCGGAACATGTATACCCTATTTATTCATTTAAGGATGTTCGTTATATGCGGAACGCCAGTGTTGAAACATCCTATGACCTTCCTAGTTGAAGTTGTTTGTGTGCCATTAGTATATGTTCCACAGGTCGCCCATTTGTTCCGCAGTATGGAAGCGAGTGATCCTCATGTTGTTGATGGCAGATCCAGTGCCATGTACGCCGGTATTCGCACGGCAGTCTGTCTTTGTATGGGGAGTGTCTACTGTAGTCCCTATCTGTATTTCCTGTGTTATGCCTTACTGCAGCTGTGTAATTCCATCAGGTTTCCAGTTATAGGTGCCATCTCGGTCGTACACTTGTCCATCCATGGAATTGCCTACTGGACACTGATATAGGGCTGTACAACACTCACACCTGCTTTTACCATTATCCGTGGATGCTTTGCATCATTAGTGGGGAGTAAGGCACGTGCTATACCCGCATCCTCCCACGGGCGTGACAACGGATTATCTGCCAAACAACACCGAGCCCCATATTTGCATACCCAGGATCCCATGGCTGCAACCTCCACGGTACCCATTACACATCCTTCATGTGTGCGGACTGGGATGTGGACGACTTCTATGGACACGACAATCTGGGGATTTCTGTTCATATGTCCTGCATTTCATGGACAGTTGTCCCCAACGTTAAACACGCTGGTGGTGCATATGTTCAGCGGTGCCGTAGTCACGGTATGTACCGGATTGGCTATTTCTGGCGCAGACTGGCAAAACAGTCAGAATTTTTGGAGTCCTACAATGGACACCGATGTGCATTTGTAAAGTGTAGAACGTGTTTGACTGTTCCCATCTGGCCAGTGGTATTGACTGCCGCTGTATGTTCCCCAGTCGTGGATGTCTGCTTGACTACCCATCGCTTGTATGACATGGCCTATCTATATCCACGTGCTAGTATGCGTAAATACAGCAAACCTTGCGCCCTGCCCATCTTCATAAACGACATTATGGAACATATATCGGCTGAAACAGACACTGTCAAATACGATAGACTCCACAGTGAAAGGATACTGAGCTGTCTCAACTACTAACATGGGGCACCGCCGGAGTACGGATGTCATGACATAGCCGTCCCTAATTCACTTCCTTCAGGGTCGGTTTAAAGCGAATTAATCAATAAACCTGCTCATAGTTAGGTGGACAGTGCTCCAAGTCTTGATTATAACGTGACATATACATATCAGTGTTGCATGCCTTACTTCATGGAAACAATAATACGGCGACAATGTGTTAATATATCTACAATATTGGTAAATACAATCAGTATCCGGACACATAGTTGATAATTGGTGAGAGTGCACCTTAGGATGTAGTGTGTTGATCAGGTTATTGTATATCGATGTGTATATTAGTAGCATTACGATAACAAAGCATGGAATCAATAGGTACTATTTAAGCATATATTTCACAATTATGAATGTAAACGTGTGGAGGAGACATCCGTAACCTTCCCTGGTTCCACTGGATCACACACGCACACGCATACCGCATGTCCGGATTGTGTGTTACGCGCACGCCGCACATGCATATCCGTATTCCGCTTATATATGTTTACAGTGTCTGTGTGGTTACGTGTTTTGCTACTTGTGACTATTCCGCAACATATGTCTGATCCGTTGACGGACGTGTGCAGAATGCACTTACAGCTTTATATATGTAACGGTCTTTGCAGCATGGACGCTTTACGTACACGAGCACATGTATATGTTCTATAGTCATGATTCCAACGTGACTGCAGTCACGCTTGAGACTTACTGTGACCAGTGCACGTTAGCTGTTCGTTGTCATTAATATGCATACCCGTGGTACCTATGTACATTTACATATCACCCCCCCCCGCACACACGCACGTCACAGGCATCCATTCCCCTGCTGGGAAAGGTGCGGTACTGCATGTTGAACATTCCTAATTCCCCCTCGCCATGGCCCAGGATGCATATGTCGTCACCACAGGGCTGTTCAGATGACAGCTGCTTATATCCCATATGCATACAGGCCTTCGATTGTCAGGGTGTTGCTGTGGTGCTTTGGGTTTGGTCTTGTCCGCCCACTGTACGGGACCGCCCTGACCCTGTACGAATGTTAGATGAGTCACATGGGCACGTTTTGTCCGTGTCCATGGTACTATGTCACGCCCCCAATTAGTCTTAACCGTGCGCCGAATGTCCGTGTATCCCCTGTAGATCTCGTTATACTAATTGCACACGGTCTGATCGAACTAACCTACTGCCATTACTAACCCTCCGTATGTATGGGCTGTGTCGCAATATTACAAGGGTTTAACATTGCGTGACGACGTTCACTGAGCCACAGACATGTCCGCTGCTTTTTTGGCCCGGTTCCGCTGTGCTACACACATTTAACATGGCGTAACAGGTTGAATAGCTCAGACACGAGGACATCGGGTTGTCCGTCGTTGTCTATTATTGAATGTCTCTGTGGAGTTTGTTTCACAAAGCGACACATTGTCGGCATTGTTAACGGACATCTCGCGCAGTACGCCCGCACCGACGCTGGTGACGATGTCTGCCTTTGGCGCGAACAGGCATTATGCTGTGCCATTCTGTCTGGGGATATATGGTTTCCTTCCTTACGAGATGATGTGCCATACTAGCAATGACCCTAGCGATGACCAAGGCCTAGGTGTGGGTACTGCTGTATTACCCACGAGAAGAGTGGCCTTAGGGTAAGTGGTGACCTAGGCAGAGGTTGCCACCGATACGCCACCCG
Organism: Protopterus annectens; assembly: GCF_019279795.1. Lineage (NCBI taxonomy): Eukaryota > Metazoa > Chordata > Ceratodontiformes > Protopteridae > Protopterus > Protopterus annectens. Next base: position 1,008,929,574 of record NC_056726.1, read on the forward strand.
CTACCCTCCTGGTCTACCTACACCAAATAGAGTCTGGAAAGGTGCCCCGAGTATAGCAACACCCTAGACGGCTACCTACTTGGCCTATGCATAAGGCCGGCTATGTGTGTGGTCCCTTGGGCATCGGACTCGAACGTGGCACGCCTGCCGCTGGTATGTCCAGCATTACCCACATCCAGCCCCAAGGCAGTTAACACAACATCCATGGGTCCACATGGTGTCCCAGCTGTGCACCCGGGAACTCTATGGGGAATTTAACCCACACTTCGGACAGCTGTGTAATCCTAGCCTCACCTCAGGATACGCATCTGAGTAGTAGCACAGGGCGACTGTAGTCACACTCCACATAGATGGTGCCTCCACTGACCCTGGGTATTACCATACCATTAGTTTGACAAGCCTTATCTGCAAAGCCATGGAGATGGATCATAATGGGACACATAGATGAGGACATAGGGGACCCGCATACTTTGGATACAACCCAGTTTAGCTTGGTCATAGTCAGATCATGCCCTTTACACGTGTTTCACTTTGTAGAATCAGTCACCAAGGCCATTGCTGAGGGTAAACCAGTCCATACAGCCTACCTCAACCCGCAGAGGCCGACACAATACCCCTCGGTATACTTGATAAATCCGCCATCTTGAATGTAAGTCCATACATCGCCCTATGGGTTGCAAACGGGCTAGGTCACAGAACACACATGGCCATAGTTGCTGGCGCCATGTCATACTCACAGCCAGTCACAGGTGGTGTCCCATGGGGCTCAGTCCTGGGTCCACTATTTCCAGCATCTACGTTTCCAATGTACACGCACACACAGGGGGGTTATGGGTGACAATGTTTGCATACGACTGCAAACCGGATGCCAAGGTCAGACACACATCTGACACAGATATCCTTCAGGAGTGCCTCACAGATGTGGATAAGTGGTACCAGAGACATGTCCTACAGCTAAATGCCAGGAAATGCATAGGCATACCCTTCGATGAACAAGGTTACCCCGAGCTACCATATACGTGGGAGTCCACTGAACTCGGAGGGGTTACCAGTGATCTGGGGACACGTGTTGTTGTTAACCGCTCGTTAGACACACATGTTGCTAACATAGTTGGGTAGACCTTCCACATTGGCCACATCATCATGAAGGGATTCACATCTAGATCAGGGAGGTCATTGTCCCCTTGTACTCATCACCAATAGACCTATGATTGGGTACAATGCCCCGTTCAGAATGTATCTGACCCAACACCTGCAGCAGCTGGAAAGGCACCAACAGTTCTTCGACAAACGGATGCAGGGTCTCAGGTATATGTGTTATACTGACCGACTGAAAGGATTCCAGCTGTATACAGTTGCATACCACTTGCCCAGAGGTGACCCGTGCCTGGCATGCACGGCCAGGTCGAACCCAGATCTGATGACTATGCTTCACGTAAATAAGGTAGATCCTCAGAACCACAAGGGCAGCTGACGACACCTTGACACTGTCATTAATCGAACGTGTTGTTGGGACGGATTCATCACCCAGACACTCACTATGCTGTGGAACGACATCCCAGTACATGTGAGGGCAAGCACCTCGCTGGCCTTCTGTTAGTATTTACACATGGATGTCTGCATTGATTTCTTTCTGTAACCTTGTAAATGAATGTTACATTAGCACATTGTGAATCTTTACATTTCGTTGGTCTATTTTACAGTACTCATATTCATACGGTTTATGTGTATATATTATGGTTCATTCATATTACTAGGTGTCTGCAGTTCTGTTAATATATTGGCACAATCCGTAGGACATATACATGTAGCTTACACAGTCAGACATTTGGAAAACATTTTATGTTGGTTCATGTTTCATATATGTACATATATTTCCATTTTCCGATGAATACTGTACCTTCGAGCAATGTCTGTTGTCCTCACTGTGTGGGATGTGTAACCCAAGTAAGGTTTGTTCGCTTGTCTGCCTTTAAGGCATGTAATTAGTACCTAGCACATCTAATGTACCAACCAATTAATGCTTGTAAATTTAGTAGGTTGGACTACATTGTATGTAGTCTGAATAAGTCTGCTTATGAAGCAGACGGCGGTGCTCCAATACACTATGGTGACTGCCTTTAATTCTAGGTGTGCCCTGGTTGGTCACTGACGGTCCCTACAGTACCTCGACTTTGCTTTGGACTTCATCGGCTGGTTGTCTGTGTTTCTTGTATGGAGAATGTCAACTGTAGTCCCTATGTGTATGAGTTGTGTAATGCTTTACTACGGCAGTGTAATTCCACCCGGTTTGCATTTATGTGTGCCATCTTAGTCATACGCTTGTCCATCCATGTGAATTGCCTACTATACACTGGTATGGGGCTGTACACATTTCACACCTGCATTTTGCATTCCCGGAGTATGGTGTGCATTATTAGCGGAGAGTGACGATGTGTTACGACACGCCCCTCCCACGGGCGGACAAAGGATTGCCTGCTAAACAACACCGAGGCCTGATTCTACATACCCAGACTCCCTTGACTGCAACAGTGGACAGTACCCATTACACATCCTTCATGTGTGCTGCAGTGTGATGTGGACGCAGCTGTATGGACCCGATACCCTGGGTATTTCTGTGCATGTGTGCTGCAGTTCATGGACAGCTATCATCAACATTGAACACGCTATGCCTATGTGTACCTGTGACGTGGTGACGACAATTAGATCACATGAGTAATGCAGGAAGCTAGCAGGCATGCTCTGAACAGAATTTTTGGGTCCTACAATGGACACCGATGTGCATTTGTCAAGTTAGATGTTGCTGGACTGTGTCCACCTGCCCAGTGCTTTTCACTGCTGGTGTATGTTCCCAATCGCGATGTCTGTTTGACTACCCATTCCACATGGTGCTACATAACCGCCGCGTTAGTACTGTGAACAAATGACATACATCCAAAGATGGTGGTTACCAACTGCTTCATATAAACCTCAGACATCCCAATGGGACATATCCGCCACTATATTTCCAATATAACACCACCAGAACATGTTGCTTACCTATGCATTCATGTAACCATGTTGTCTTCGTAGGTGGGAATGCCATAGTTTACACATCCCACGTGACGCTGTGTGTGTGCCATTAGTATGTGTTCCACAGGTCGCACATCTGTTCCGCTGTATGGTAGCGGTGCTCCTCAGTCTGTTGCTGGCAGATTGAGTGCTGTGTACGCCGGTGTTGGCACGAGAGTCCGCTCTGTATGTGGAATGTCAACTGTGGTCCCTATGTGTATTTCCTGTGTCATGCCTTACCGCTGCTATGTCATTTACCCGGTTTGCAGTTGTGGGTGCCATCCTGGCCATACGGGTGTCCATCCATGACAATTGCCTACTGGACACTAGTATAGGGCTGTACACATTCCACACCTACATTTAGCATTCTCCGGAGTATGTTTTGCATTATTAGCGGGAGTAAGGCAGGTGCTACGACACATCCCTCCCACAGGGCGGAGGAAGGATTGCCTGCGAAACAACACCGAGCACAGAGTCTACATACCCAGAATCCCTTGACCGCGACAATTGACAGTACCCATTACACATCCGTCCTGTGTGCGGAAGTGTGATGTGGATGCAGTGCTATGGACCCGTACCCTGTGTAATTCTGTGCATCTGTGCTGCATTACATGGACAGCTATCAGCAACATTAAACACGCTTATGTGCATATGTGTACCTGTGACATCAATGAGTTCACTTAAGTGTTGAAAGAATGCGCATTCCTGTCTTTAGACAAATTTTTGGGTCCTACATTGGACACCACTGTGCATATGTAAAGTGTAGAGCTTGTCGGACTGTGTCCTTGTGAGAAGTGGGTTTCACTGAGACTGTGTGTTCAGGAATCGCGGATGTCTGTTGGACTACCCATTCCACATGGTGCTACATAACCAGGTGATGTAGTACTGTGGACAAATTACATACATCCAACGATGCTGGTTAGCAAATACTCAATTTAAACCGCAGACGCCCCAATGGGACATATCCGCCACTGTATTTCCACTATAACACCACCAGAACATGTTGCTTACCTATGCATTCATTTAACCATGTTGTCTTCATAGGTGGGAAAGCCATAGTTTACATATCCTACTTGACGCTGTGTGTGTGCCATTAGTATGTGTTCCACAGGTCGCACATCTGTTACGCTGTACGGTAGCGGTGCTCCTCAGTCTGTTGCTGGCAGATTGAGTGCTGTGTACGCCGGTGTTGGCACGACGGTCCTGCTTTGTATGTGGAATGTCAACTGTAGTCCCTATGTGTATTTCCTGTGTTATGCCTTCCCGCGGCTATGTCATTTACCCGTGTCTGCAGTTGTGGGTGCCATTCTGGCCATACGGGTGTCCATCCATGACAATTGCCTACTGGACACTACTATAGGGCTGTACACATTCCACACCTACATTTAGCATTCTCCGGAGTATGGTTTGCATTATTAGCGGAGAGTAAGGCAGGTGCTACGCAGAAATCCCTCCCACAGGGCGGTAGAATGATTGCTCATGCGAACAACACTGAGCACAGAGTCTACATACCCAGAATCCCTTGACCGCAACAATTGCCAGTACCCATTACACATCCGGCATGTGTGCGGAAGTGTGATGTGGATGCAGTTCTATGGACCCGGTACCCTGGGTATTTCTGTGCATCTGTGCTGCATTACATGGAGAGCTATCAGCAACATTAAACACGCTATGTGCATATGTGTACCTGTGACTACAATGAGTTCCGTTAGGTGATTAAAGAAGGCGGAAGAGCTGTCTTTAGACAAATTTTTGGGTCCTACAATGGACACCACTGTGCATATGTAAAGTGTAGAGCTTGACGGACTGTGTCCTTGTGAGCATTGGATTTCACTGATACTGTGTGTTCAGGTATCGCGGATGTCTGTTTGACTACCCATTCCACATGGTGCTACATAACCAGCTGATTTAGTACTGTGAACAATTGACATACATCCAAAGATGCTGGTTACCAACTGCTTCATATAAACCGCAGACATCCCAATGGGACATATCCGCCACTGTATTTCCAATATAACACCACCGAACATGTTGCTTACCTATACAAACATTTTACCATGGTGTCTACATACCTGTGAATACCATTGCTTACATATCCTACTTGACGCTGTGTGTGTGCCATTAGTATGTGTTCCACAGGTCGTACATCTGTTCCGCTGTACGGTAGCGGGTGCTCCTCAGTCTGTTGCTGGCAGACTGAGTGCTGTGTACGCCGGTGTTGGCACGAGAGTCCGCTCTGTATGTGGAATGTCAACTGTGGTCCCTATGTGTATTTCCTGTGTCATGCCTTACCGCTGCTATGTCATTTACCCGGTTTGCAGTTGTGGGTGCCATCCTGACATACGGGTGTCCATCCATGACAATTGCCTACTGGACACTAGTATAGGGCTGTACACATTCCACACCTACATTTAGCATTCTCCGGAGTATGTTTTGCATTATTAGCGGGAGTAAGGCAGGTGCTACAAGACACATCCCTCCCACAGGGCGGAGGAAGGATTGCCTGCGAAACAACACCGAGCACAGTGTCTACATACCCAGAATCCCTTGACTGCAACAATTGATAGTACCCATTACACATCCGCCATGTGTGCGGAGGTGTGATGTGGATGCAGTGCTATGGACCCGGTACCCTGTGTAATTCTGTGCATCTGTGCTGCATTACATGGACAGCTATCAGCAACATTAAACACGCTTATGTGCATATGTGTACCTGTGACGGCAATGAGTTCAGGTACGCATTGAAATAAGACATAATTTGGTTCTTTCCACAATTTTTGGGTCCTACAATGGACACCACTGTGCATATGTAAAGTGTAGAGCTTGTCGGCGTGTGTCCTTGTGAGCAGTGGGTTTCACTGATGCTGTGTGTTCAGCAATTGTGTATGTGTGCTTGACTACCCATACTGTGTTGTGCTACAGGAAACATGTGTTCCGACACCAGAAACCAATGCTATACATCCATTGTTGCAGGTTAACAACCACTTTCATACCATACCCAGAGGTCACGATTGGGAGGTATTGCCACTTTATTATCGGAACAACACCCCAGACTGTGTACATCATGGGAACTTTAGGCCAGTCTTACCGCCATTTCCAATTGTAATTGGCAGACACATGTCAATACATGTATGATAACACATATTGTCATGCAGAAGTTGATCTATGTTATTTGGACATTGGCTTCTGCTTTTGGCATCCGTTGCTGTGAGTGTTGCCAGTTAACATACACATTGCTTGCTCAGAGGCAGACTACACACTACTGCGCAGTACTGTGGTCTCCTTTAAGGACCCTGAGCCAGTGGTCAATGGTACAGCAGCCACTGCATCAATCACATTTGCCATCTACCAGTACCTACAGGACTGCATGTACCAGGCATTCACTTACCCAACTGTGGTTCATTGTACCAATGCCAAGCGTCCAGTGTGGTGTACCCCAGCCATACACATGATGTACAACACGAGGAGGTGGCTACTACAGGGTGGAGCAGACACCTTGTGAGGTGTGACACCCTTGGTCATCATATGTGTAGAGTTACACAATGTCATGGGATTGTCCAGGGCACATTCCACAGATATACCTACATGGACCTGGCTGACAATCATACCACCTTCAGTTGCTATGCTCGACACCTGTGAGGTCACTACCACATATGCTCTGACTGGGTTCACATAGAGGTGGGGTTTACTCAACATACACACATTGCCGACATACAGGCTGACAGGTCCAGTGAGGACATCTCCACACCCTCCACCACACATGTGGAGATGTCTGTACCAGCGGTTTGTGGTCACCAAATGTTCTGTGACACACAGGTGGGACATGCTCTCTCCAGGGTAGTGTGAATAGCATCCATGAGACCAGATGGTGAGCCCGCTGTGTACTCCACTATCTCATTTGGGATTAGGACCCACAGTTAGGACAGCTATTTCTTTATAGCCTCACCTCAGGTAGGGTGCCCAGGTTGTATCGCATGACAACTGTATTCCCACATCACAGGGCCAATGCCTCCACTGAGGCTGGTTATTACTGTCCCAGTACCCTGAGGAGACCTATCTGCATAGACATGGGGTGGGATCATACTGCGGTTCGTACATGACTGCATAGGGGACATACATACTGCATCCCACACGGTTTGTCTTGTTCAGGGCGGTTCATGCCTTTAAGACATGGTTGACATTTTCGACGGTCACCCAGCCCATTGCTGGGGTGTTGCAGTCCATACAGCCTACCTCGCCCTGGCAAAGGGCTTCATAACATTACCCCTCAGGTAACGCACGAAACCATTGGCTGGGATGTGAACATGTACATCACAGAATGTGTTGTAAACTGTCTATGTGACACAACCCACATGGTCATAGTTGCTGGCTGCATGTCAGACCAACTGCCTGTCACAGGTGGTGTCCCATGTTGCCATTCCGTGGGTGCACCCCTGTCATACATCTACATTTCCACGGTACAGGCACACACAGCGGTGTTATGGGTAACATTGTTTGTAGATGCTTGCAGAACAGATGCCATACTGGGACGGACATCTGACACAGATATCCTTCGCAGGGGCCTCCCGGATATGCATATCTGCTGTCAGGACATGTCCCACAGCTAACTGGTACATAATGCAAAGTCATACCTGTCGAGGGTAGTAGGTCACCCCTGTACAACGATAGGTGGCTGTCCACACAGCACAGGGGTGACTACCAGGGATCAGGGACAGGGTTTGTCGGTCGCCTTTCATTCAACACACACATTGCTATCGTGGTTCTGTGGGACTTCTACATTGACCACCTGTATGTGCAGGGAGTCACATCTGACTTCACAGCCCGACACGCATACATGGTCACTATATAGCATAGAACTTCACTTATTTGCCTAAGTATGAGCTTATTGTTGTGGCAGTTTGGTAGCTTATTCTGTTTCTTGGGACATTTAGGTATTTCAGTTACGGAAATAACCGATTCAGGCTACAATTACATTAAATACGGAAATCATTATGACCTACACTCTTCGTGACACTTCCCGCTTTTAATGCTTTATTTCGAACACGATGCCAATACAGGGACTGCCCTCGCAAAGTGGGACGGTTGGTGACCTTAGTCGCTACTCCTATGTCGGTGCGGCGTGCTGACATGCTGCTGTACACCTTCTCTGACTATGCACACTCACAGTACATTGCTGTACGGACACGGTATTACGCTGTATCCTTTGTTCCTTGACAGGTACATTTCGGCCGCGTGGGTTTTATTTGCTTCTCTGTTTAGTTGGGACGGGTACTTTGTTGCATACTCTGCGGACATTTCATTCTGCACGGGCCATGGCTGCAGCCATTTCTATTCTGGGCGGACTATGGCAGACAGCACGTTAGGTTGCTCTTCGCCTGCCTGCTTAAACACGCCTACTGACGCATCCTACTTGGGCTCGCTCACGTACACTACGCACATGCCTGTGGTTACGGTGCACTCTCATTAATATGCATATGGCGCTACTGCGCCGGCTATGCAATGCACCGCCGGCGCAAGCCTTACGCCGGCCTTGCGCCGAGCTTCATGAATCCCGGGGACTATTTATTCGACAAAGAACAGAGAATAAAACGTATGCACTTTCACAGTGTGTCCCACTGCTTCCTCAGACGTGTACATATTTGAAATGGAGCTTCCACTTACATACTGTTACTATCAGTCACTAATTGAAAGCAACTGCTCCATGCATTCTCTTCTTAAAGTCATATACTGCATGATCAAAGACAGCATGTTGGATCCCATGTATTCTGATAAAAATACATCTAATGTACTTAAGCACTTCAGTAGTCTAAAAATATACAACACAAAACAATATATATATATATATATATATATATATATATATATATATCCACATAAAATATATACAATGTACATAGAAAATGTATATATGTTACAACTCTAAAAAGCTATAATACATATAAAAAGGAGTGTATCTCACCCCCCCCCCTGTTTTACATATGTAAAACATAACAATCCCAGAAATGTACTGAATATAGGGGTCTACTCTTTAATACAGGCTTAATAGGGACCTTATCATTCAGACCCTTCCCAGAGTCAGCCCTAAGCCTAACTATCCCTTTGGTTTCATTGGATTCTGTTCTATTTCTCACGTCACCTTGTCTACTGTCTATCTTAGTATTTTCAATCATAAAAAACTTAAAGTCATGTTGTTCTGTGGTATTCTTCACATGCTTGGCTAACGCAATACTAAGACAGTAGACAAGGTGACGTGAGAAACAGAACAGAAACTTTAAGCTATTTTAAATTTGTATTCAGTAATACTATCTTCTTCAGCCTGTGCTGTCTTCTCCTTGTTTTCCATTAATCTTTCCTACCATCGTCAACTCTTGTGAATCCAATTCTCTCATTATATGATCAGGGTATAAATTTGAGTATAAATTTTGGTTTTGCTACCACACCTCCAATTTAGCATTTTGGGTTTATTTTCTTTAGTATTGACTGATATCTTATTCCTGTTCATGGAATTCTCAAATGTTTTCTCCAATACCACATTTAGAAAGTTTTTGTTTACCAGTGAGGTTCCCTACACATAGCTCCACTGTAATTCTAAAATGTGCAATAAAAAGATGGTTGTCTGAGACATAGTCAGCTCCAGGTCTTGTTTTTGATAACTCTACAGAGCTCTTCCATCTTTGACTGCAAATTATATAGACAATCTAATTTTTGTACTGACGATCTGGTAACATCCACGTGTAAAGTATTATGTTAGGGTGCTGAAAAAGAAGGTATATATCATAAAAAAGAACAGTTTAGGAAAAATATGTAAGACCATTAATGTTATAAGTCATTATAATCTGGTAAATGTACCCTCATAACATTGACAAATGTTGACATTTTCACTCAGTGGGTTCTATTCTCTGGAATAAACTCACATCATTACAATATAATTTAACACTGCTCCGAACTACAGGAAGGACATATAACCAACTTATATAAATATGTTTGCTTCATTGCAACAGGAGAAAGCTATCTGAGACATGTTGCAACAGTTAGTAAAGTCTTTGCTATGAGTGCCTTTACCAAAAAATACTTGGTATCCATTTTCACAGTACCTCATGAAGGTCATGGCATTGCTTTTGTTCAGAGTGCATGACTGCAAAAGAATGTTTTGTCATTCTGAGACCACCAGCATTGAATTTTGCATTTGACCTGCCTATTACAGTTTTCTAACTTTAAAAATGGTTCAGTCCTTTAACTTAAAATTTATAGTCCATCCATTTTACAGCTCCCTATTGAAATGTTGGCACTTGTAACACAGAGTGCCGAGATGCCAAGGAAAATCACACACTGAAAATAAAGGAGAAGTAAGCAATAACCCATGCCTGGGTGTGGGTAATGCTGGAGTTACCCACAGTTGGTGTGGTTTGGTCATGAGGGTGAATTATTGAATTATTAATTATTATTATTATATGAGGGTTATTGCTATTATACAATGACATTATTTAAGAAAAAAAATACTTACTTTTCTTAAATAATGGCATTGTATAATGACTTCTTGCTGCCCTTCCACAGCTGTCCAGTATTCTGTGGCAGTTCTGATGTACTGCGCAAGCGTATGGTTACGCAGTACATCATAACTGTGTGTGTGGAAGCAACAGAGAAAGGAAGATCTCCGTTGCTTTTAAAAACTTGTCTCGCTATGTTAAAAGAGTTTAACATAGCGAGATAGCGTTAAAAAAAGCAACGGATATTTTCCTTTCTCCGTTGCTTTTTTTAAAGCTGTTTCGCTATGTTAAACTTGTCAAAGATGGAAGAGCTCTGTAGAGTTAGCAAAAACAAGACCTGGAGCTGACTATGTCTCAGACAACTGTCTTTTTATTGCACATTTTAGAATTACAGTGGAGCTATGTGTAGGGAAGCTCACTTGTAAACGAAAACTTTCTAAATGTGGTATTGGAGAAAACATTTGAGAATTCCATGAACAGGAATAAGATATCAGTCAATACTAAAGAAACTTGTTTAACATAGTGAGACAGCTTTAAAAAAAGCAACAGAGAAAGGAAGATCTCCGTTGCTTTTTTTTTAAGATATCGCTCTATGTTAAACTCGTTTAACATAGTGAGATAACAGCAACGGAGCTCTTCCGTTCTCCGTTGCTGTAAAAAAAAAAAAGACTTATACTAATGGAAAAAGTCTGGGCGACCGGACTTTTTTCCATTAGTATAAGTCTTTGATTTACAACGTGCACGCTGACCAATCAGCGTGCACGTTTTGGAATATTAATGGGGGGGTCATTGTATAATAGTGAATATCTAACATCGCTGTTCTCCTTTAACCATATTTTTTGTATGGTGCAAGATGGCTGCAAACACTACTGTATGTGGGGGGGGTGAAGCCCACCACAATCCCCAAACTTATATATACTAACTTTGAGATTGCCATACCCTGGAGAAAAAGGAATATTATAAAAAATCCACTTTCAGCCATTCAGTCTGAGCATTACAGGACTGTGTCTCAGCATTTCAAACAGTTACCCCATTTTACAGTGTACCCATAAACAAACTGAACATTAATGCCATTTTCTAGAACTAGATAAACATGGAGCTGTACAACCTGCTACAGAAATTCACTTACAGTTATAGACATGAATAGTTTCATTTACCTGTGAATATGATGTAGGTTCATGAAAAGAATATATTGAAAACATGGGCAATTGACTATTCAATATCCCCATTTCCATGGTGAGGAGAGGGTGAGGGTTTTTTGTAACATTATAGCCACTGGGAAAAGCTGAAGTTGTGGGTGCTATAGCAACTGCATGAAAGTGCATGCGCATCTGTGTAATTGGGTGCCTGAGGCCAAAAAAACATAGAATAAGGAATTTAAGACCTAAACTGCATGCCCAAAATGTTAGGCCAGTGTGCAAAGAAGGAAACCAAAACAGTGAACCCCTGACTTCCATTGTCAGATACTGGATGCTAATGTCCCACCCCCGTGATGTTGGGAGTAATCCAGATTTACTGTAATGTAATAAAGGTTCACAAAATATACATGAAAAAACAGTTATAGAATGTCATTATACACAATAAAATAAAAGCTTAGGGATCACCAGTCATGGCGCAAATGGTAGTCAGGCATGAATCTCAACACTCTGTAAATAAATAATACAGGAATATGGGCAGCATGACGGTAGTGACAGTAGCGGTTAGATCCAGTACGACTCGTCACTGTCAAACTTTCCTACAATTACACTGAACAAGACAAACTCACCAAAATACATGTCAGCAAAAATTAAGGCTAAAATCTCAAATAAAACTTTTTTTGCAGGAGGAAAGCATACCTGAAAAACCCAGTTCCCTCACTCCTGTGGTCATACAACATTAGAAAATATGAAATATCTTGTAAGGATGAAAAAGGTTGCAGTAAATACAAAATCCCTGTAACAAATATACTGGGTGTTAAATTTCCATTGAGCTTGACTTATCTATTTTGCTGTCAGGAAATTAACATTCCCAGAATGGTCAATGTTCCATTAGTATAATCTATCTTGAGAATATACAGTCTCCTTTAAAAATATAGCCTAAAAAGTTCAAAGGGAAATGACACTAAACAGGAATTTATAATAAATATGATAGGTATTATGCCTCCAAATCCAAATAGATTGCAAAATGCATATAAGTCTTTCGACTTTTCTGGTTAAGGGTCGCTAGAGCCACAGCCGAAATCTGGTCCACTCATGATTGGCAGTGGATTTTTACAGTGCCGAGTTGCCAGCCCGACGCCCAACCTTCAAAGAAGGCACGCCCATTCACGCTCGCAAATACCTGCATGTCTTTAGCGTCACTCGACCACGGGGAGGACATGCAGACTCCACACAGAAGGCGTTCCAGCCGAGAATCGAAAGATTGTTAAGTGCATGCACTTTCTTAAAATGCACTACCCCCGTTTTGAGCAGGTGCATTCTTTATGGATCTCACTGTGGTAAAAGCTTCATCTACCAGGTCTTTGTCGCACTTTGAAGAGTATGACATTAGGTATAAAATTAAAAATTGTAAATTTGTTTGCAACCTTCTAAGCAGAATGTAAGATCTCCATTTGCTAAATGTTTATTTTGCACAGTTTTTCTAATACTAATTCATTATAGCTGTCTCTGAAGAGAATATAATCAGTATAAGATGCCTTATTTTAAACACAGTCCTTCCTAAAAAGTGAGGTCCTCAACCTCCAAACCCACTGTCATTGCTAAATATTTATATCGTATCAACATACAGCTGAGCAATTAAAAATGTTGCGTGTTACTGAAAAATCTACAACAGTTATGCTGTGCAGAAACATCAGATATAATGAAGTTATTGCATTTTGGTTCTTGTTTTCAGTATCTCCACTGGTGTCTATCTGTTATGGATATAGACATCATCTACAAAATCACATACTACAGACGCTATTCAATGTCACAAATAATGGTGCCAAACAGGACTTGCTTTGTATAGCTGGGGACAAAGATGGAAACTGTGATCAATTAAATTACTACATTTTTACATTTTATTACATTTTTTGTGCGTGACCCATACCATATCATCTGACCATCTGGACATCACTCCTCTGTGCACAGCCCTTCCTAACTCACTTGTTCCCCCTAGCAAGGGCAAGAACCATTGTGATGTGAAGAGGTGCAATCATAATGTGGGTCTGGGGGTGTATTGCAGCTTGTCCTTGTATGTTCCTCTCTCAGATGCATATCCGTAAATCAGATGGGACTAGGGCTACCCATTCCAGTGACCTGAATATGACCTGCAACTTAAATAGGACATGCTGGAGGGACAGATTTATCTCCCAGTGACTGCCACATCTTTGGAACAGGCTACCAATTCATGTGAAACAGAGCACCTCTATGACACTGTTCAAGAGGAACCTAAATGAGTGGATGAGGCACTGTAAATTCTTATTGGGGATAGAGCCCACAACCCCCCTGGACATGGGCAGTCATCATTAAATGCAATCTTGGGTATTGACTAACTATTCTATGGTATTACGTCAGGATGAAATGGCTGGGTTAAAAATAACCTCTGGGTCGATAGCCTAGTAATCTCCTATGATCCTATGATATAAGTAAGGTAGCCATAGCTGACGGGTTGCTTCTCATATTACCTGAGCCTGCTCATATTTGGAGGGGGTGGTTGCCTGTTCACATTTTTGTCAGCAGTGTCTGCAGCTTGTTTGTCTCTCTCCCTTAGGAATTAATTGCAATATGAGGGTGGACCACCTCCATCTACCTGCCAAGGAGATCAACCTTGCCAGAAATTCCTTTTCCCATCCTGCCTGGCATATGAACTGCTATACAAACAAAACCTGGTTCACCAATATCACAGGAACCATATTTAACCTGCACTATGTCCCAACAATTATTACATTTTACTGATCAGTTAGCTCTCACTGTGCCAATGACCTTTTTCCAAGCATTTTGGAAGATAGAAAGAAAGAAAGAAGACATTATGTATAAAAAGAGTAGTGTTATGTCTAACATCCTGATGTGAAATAAGCCCCTTTTATGTCATAGCAGAGCAGTTGTAGATGTGCACAAATGTAAGAAAGGTTTTTAGCTTTTTCAGGAAAATAGTTTTGAGTTCTTTTGGACACTTTTGATAAACAGATAATTTATTAATTTATTACTAGCCTCTATATCTCGTGTACCAACCACTTTCTATCTTTTTGTATATGAGTGAGTGAGTGGATACCCATCTTAAAAATTTCATGATAGATTTGCTTCAGTAATCTAGATCTGCAGCATTTAATGACTCCCTAGAATCACACTGTTCCCCATGAAATAAAAGAAATACAGATGATTTTGGAAGACAATGTTCTACACCCAAGTTCTCAGATTTCTATCTTCCACAAAATTTCAAATATTCTATAGTCCTTTCTTTAAACAACAATTTTATGATTTCCTCTGCAACCAAGATGAAACACGTCACTCACAGTTAACAGCTTTTTTTCCACTTTCTATGTAGAAGCTATTTTAAGAATATGCTAGTCGTGTCTCTTTTTGATCTTATGCCTGAATACTCATAAGTTTTTTTTCTATTTATACCCTTTCTGGGAATTTTCATGAAATGTGTCTAGGTTTAGAATAGCCCTTACAGGAAATAACAACTGTCTTACTTTCTTTTCATCAGAAATATGAAGAGCAGAGTGATCTCTGATGTCCCATAAATTGCCACGATACCCACTGGATGTATTTTAGCAAGCAGCTCTGGTTCACAGTTTTTGGGAACACAAAGGTAGCAATAAAAATAATGAGTAGTAATTTTAGACAAACTCCTCTGCCATACAAACTTCTAATTAAACAAAATATAAAGGAAAACCTCTAATTAAGCAAAGAGAAAATGTGTACTTTAAAATGTAATTTATAGGTAAACATAAAATGGAATCCTTATGTTCGAGCTACAAAATAACCTATTTTCTGGTATCAGTCAGGATATAGTCATATAAATAGCAATGTAAAACATATTTGTGCCGCTACAGTTTTTTTAAGAAACACAAACACTACCCTGCATCATTTTGCACACTAGCGCTACCACTTATATTAACAAACGTCAATGTTCTATGTTGTATGACATTTACTTCTCTACCATACTGTCTAGTGTTGTACCACCAGCAATACATTATTTCTCAGTTAGCTTTGTTTGTAACAATGTTATTTCTTAAACTTATTTGCTGTTCCATTTTGCAATATGTAATTACACTGGTTGTCATACCGTTCAACCTCTGAGAATTAACGCTATAGCACTTGCCTTTAAAAACAGCAGAGACTCAGTAAGGGGAGAACATTCTTGATTTTCACAGTAAAACGTCATTTCATACTAGGCCATATATAGTTAGCAACAGGGAATCTTTATAAAGGATTAGTTTATATATTTTAAGGTATATACCTATAAACAGGTGTGACTTTTTGAGGAACATTAATAAATACAGGAGAAGCGAGAGTAAATCTCAGGGCCGAAATCATAGCACTATGTGTGCATTATAGCAGTTGAGAGGTATTACAGAGTACATAACTTTGGTTTAATGCCTTTAGTGCATTTCAACTATTTTTGTACTGTGTAACTGTATATTTTTCTGATACATACAACTGCGCTGGCTTAGGCCTCAGTACTTCAACATATTGATTGACTGACTAAGTGATTGATTTATATTCACATTAGTTAAAATGGCAACATGATTAAAGGTACTTTTATGTAATAGCTAAGAATCAGCACTTACTCTTGATAAGTAAAAAGCAAGTGTACTACTATAGTTAACATTTTATCTATTGTTTATTTTATTCTAGTTGACCTCTGTCTAATTATTTCTTATGAAAACAAACCCACTAGGGAGAAACATCTTATTTTAGGAACAAACTGTAAGCATTATGTTTTAAGTAACTTTCTAAGAGTAAATAGACAAGGATAGAATCAAACTCAGGATTATAGAATGAAACTTGTAATTAACACACAGCCTTAATTATCTGAGCTAAACCACACTTACTGCCTTTATTATGTCCAACTGCATGTGTGCAGAGCTGTAGGGAGAGAGAGAACGGGAAGGACCATGCAGGCATGTGATGGGTTAGGAGGGCAGTGGTATCTGGCAAAGTTTTACCCAATGCTTTGGCAATAGGTGATATGGTGATATGGAAATGCAGGGCATGTGCCATCTCCTTGTACAAGTCAAAGCCTGCTGCCTGCAGTGCTGCGGATTCCCCCAACATACTCATGGTGATTTATCAGGTGGGATCACCCTCTCATTTGTAGATGTCTAGATCTACCACTGCCTCATAATGGGCAAGTTCTACTCTAAACATGAATCATTATATTTCCTGCAAGGGTAGATTCACTTTTGGTTCTGTAAAGGATCATTAGAAACACCCTGTGCATGCATTATTATTGTCAGTGTTCATAAAACTGCATTGTTACCATGTTAGCAGTTTCCTGCCACATGAGGAATCCATTACAAGTTTGATAAACCTGCATATGATTAGTTGCATTGTCTTGGTGACCATCCTAGGTACATCAGGTTTCTGCAGAAGTACGGAGTCCTCGTGTCTGTATAGCTTTGTTGTTGCCATGGCAACCGTCATAGGTATATTGAGCTCCTTCACAATGGTGTACTTGTCCATGCACAATTGTAGAGATTATATATTTGTGAGTATGACATAAGTATAAAGAATTAGCATGGGTAGAAAATCTGAGCACTGTTGAACTGATTTCATTTCTCTGTAGCAATAACACAAAATATGGCCATAGCTCGGCTTGTTCTTTAAGATATTACATGATAGTCTCTGAAACATGTCACAGGTGTCAGAGACCAGCAGCAACAGCAACAGATACAATTAAGAAAAGCAGATACTAGAGCAGAAATCAAGGTAATGAAGTATGACTTATTAAGGTAGAAAAGTGATTCCACTGAATGCAGAAGAGAACAACTATTCCTAGCAAAGTGAGCTCATGGTTACAATCAGGAGTCAGTTTGAAATTTAAGTCTCTCTGTTACTTATATTTTGGTATCACAACTCACATCATATGCATATTCTTTGCAATGACCAAGAGAAACAAGTTTATTTAAAATTATATATCTACAGTCTATAAAATGTCAGAAAAGTAAATATCATAATTTGTAGATATGACTGTAAAGGCAATGATATATCAGCCTTTGAGAAACTCTAATGTCATAAAATCCCCCCCCCCACACACACACACACACACACACACACACACACACACACATATATATACACGCACACACACACACACACACACACACACACACACACACACACACACACACACACGTGTATCTCTCTCTCTCACACTATACATAAATATATATAACTATATATATATATATATATATATATATATATATATATATATGATTATAATATGATTGAGCAACATTCAAATGCATTGAAACAAAAATGATCACTGCCAGAATTTTGAATACTGAAAACTCAAAACAATGAAAGCACAAAATCTGCAAAAGAAAACATTTCCCTTTGTGATTCATAACTCAAAACCGTATCACTAAAATTCAGACCTAATTTGTTTGAATAGTAACTAAATAAAAAACTGTGGAAGGTGCTGAATAAACACACTAGTAACCCAGAACAACACCTGAAACGACAGACAAAGGTACCCGAAACGTTGGTACAAATGTTTTATTGTACAGCCATAATTACAAGTCTAAAGTGCTCCAATGGTTAAGCGCTTTCATCAACAAAATGTTGACTTCATTGTTTGAATAGTAGCAAGTGTTACAGAAAGGTTTTCTTCTAAAGTAAGGTATAGGGCTTGGACTGGGGCAGGGATAGGGTTAGCACATGTTAGTAAGGTGGCACAGTACCCCTTTACTAATGCATGGTAGTCCTGAGTCAATAAAGCAGAGAAACAGGATCCACATTAAAAAACATTTGGGGCTTTTGCTTGATTGTGAATAGATGATATTGACTCAATGTAGTCCAGACCAATAAATATCAAATTATTTATTTACATGCATACACATGCAGATATATAGATACACGGGTCTGTATTATGTGATCGAATGCTTAGGTGAGCAAACACCTACACATCGACCACATAATATCAAACCCCACAACAGCAAACGCCGCCAGGAAATGGAACTGTCAGCCACCAAAAAAAAAAAAAAAAAAAGCTTACAGCCAAACTAAGTGGGGGGCTTTGTCTCCCACAACCCCTGACGTGGGGGCTGTGCACCCCACACCCCCTAACTAAATATACCAACTCCAAGATCGCTTTACAGTGGAGAAAATGACAAAACACAGCAAACAGCCAAGGGAAATCTTTCCCTGCATTAATTTGGCCTTTCTCTGTCTTTTTCCTTCAGTGTTATGTGGTCGATGTTTAGGTGTTCGCTCACCAAAGCATTCAACCACGTAATATAGACCCTAGATACACACACACATGCCCACATTCACATGCAAGTTTACGCTTACTATTAAGTTACAGTTGTTACTACTATACCAGTTATGTATTTATTGTAGACAATCTTGGATAGCATTTGTATATTATACTGATACAGTTTTGTTACCCATTCAACAAACATCATATTTGGTTATCCAAAGCCCTTTTCCTATTTATATCTGAGAAGGATTCTGCAAAATGAACTAGCACCAGTAACAGTGACAACACCCACTGGGACAAACAGATAATCCTTACCCTAATCTTTTGTGCTCTGCTGCTTAAACAGTGCTCTAATATTGAATTCAGAATTGGTTGGCATTTATTGTTTTTATTATTTACATGTTACCTTATGTGGAATAGTGCTGAATGCCTTACAATGTGAAGATAAGGAACATGCGGTACCAGTCTATCATTCAGTATTTCTCTTACCTCTTAAAAGAATGCCACAAGTTTCAAAAAACAAGATTTATCTTTATCAAACCCAAGCTGAGCTTCCACAATTAACAAAAGTAGGTCACCCTGGGATATTTTGTATATTTCTATTATGACTTCATGATTTTATGTTGAATACTGGTCAGGCTGATGACTGTAAAATTGTTTGGATTTGATGTGACCACTCCCATTACGAAATGGTACCACAAGAGTCTGTCACCATAGGTCAGAGGCTTCTCCACATACTAACATTTTTAACATAACTGACAGGGCTTTGGGAAAATTTTCTTTGATTCTTTATCGGAAACCTCTGCTTATTTTCTCTAATTCTCATGGAACTTACATTTTTAATTTTACTTGTAAGAACATTTATAAAACAATATATGCCTCTGCTTATTATGAAGTTTATACATTTTTCTCTGCAAATATGTTCTCTATGGGCTAAATTCTAGGCTAGGCTTGTAAGGGCCTCAGGGCCAATAGTTTAGCAACTTCCTTTGATTCTATATCCAAAAAATGGCTGATTACTTCACTGCTTATTAACAGTATTCACAATTTGTCTTTCATTTTCTGTTGCAGTTGAAGATTACCTTATTACTGCTCTCTGTATTTGAGACCTAGCTGAGGTTACAGTTAGATATCAAAGATGTAAGCAATTTTTCTGTTTTTGTACTTTACACACAAAATAAACCCGAGAAGATGAAACTGGAGGTACAGTGAGCTAACAACAGACTTTAACAGCTTTATGCTGTAGGTGGATTGGGCACTCTAAATGGGCCCTAGGCGTGACTGTGTGCATGTGTGTGCCTTCTGTGGAAGGTTGGGCGCCGGGCTGGCAACTCGACATCGTAAAACTCCACTGCCAATCATGAGCGGACAGGTGATCTGCTGTGGTGACCCCCTAACTGGGAAAAAGCCAAAAGAAGAAGAAGATTAAGATGCTCACTGTTTAGTCTCACTAAAACACAGAAATGAGGCTTCTTTGGAATAAATCTAAATTAATTTACAAACCCCAATTAAATAGAGAAGATAATTCATTACATGATGAATAACAAGGCAACCAAAACAATCTAAAACATGGCAACAAATAAAAGCATATTTTTTAAAAAATGTACTTTAAAAAAATACAGATTGTGAGAAATATATATAAATAAGAACATATAAATAATAAAAAGTGTAAATTAAAAAAAAACATAAGTACATCACCTCAAAGTTCTTCATGTTAAGATACTCTTTATACAAGTGCAATCATTCATGCCAGTTGTATGGATAGTGAGATAATGCTGCCATGATAACTCTTTTAGATTCAGGTAAAGCTTCCTTTTCAACTCCCCTAAACTCTACAACTTTATCCATAACTATAAACTGAAATGTCTTAAAGTGTGCACAGTTCAGTGCAAGCTTATATAAAACATTTTACAGTTGATAATATAAATATTTAGTACAAGGACTTGGCATTCACTGTCTTGATTCTTCAAGTCTGATTGATTACTATGGTAATTAATGTGTTAATCATGCAAGAAATCCCAAACAATTCTGGAATTCTATTAATTCCCTCCTTAGGCCAGGTACAAAAAACAACCCCTGTCCTGATACCAGCAAATCTGACCCAGAAATTGCCTCACTATTCAATTCCTTCTTCACCTCTTCCATCGCTGAGCTAACCAAGACTTTCACCAACAATAACCCTCCTCCCCTCCCTGCTCAATCTTCCCTTCCCTTCTCCCCCCCTTTTCGAACTCAAACCAGTATCCACCGACCTAATAAAGAAACTGCTCCATAAACTAAAGCCTTGCTCCAATGCCCCTGACAGCATTCCATCCTCCTTCCTAAAAATAGCTTCTGACGCCATTGCTCTACCTATCAGCACCCTAATTAGTAGGTCTCTACTTGAATCCTACATACCCAAACTATGGCGCTGTGCTTTCATTCCTCCTCTCCATAAAGGTGGCAAAAATTGTAATGTCTCCAATTTCCGCCCCATAGCCATCCTCTCCCCTATATCCAAAATCCTTGAAAAATGCATCCACCTGCAGCTCTTGCCATTCCTTACGAAACATCAACTACTCTCTCCTACCCAACACGGCTTCCATCCAGGACACAGTACTAACACCGCCCTTCTCTCCTTCTTACACTCTGTCAATTCTGCACGTGACTCCGGTAACATAGTATCCTCCGTTCTACTAGACTTATCCAAAGATTTTGACACCATCTCCCACACCCACCTTCTAAACCATCTCTCTAATCTCAACCTTGGCCAAAAAACTCCTTCCTGGTTCTCTAGCTACCTTTCAAATAGGTCCCAAGCTGTGAAATGGGGCCAAGCCACCTCTACTTTCCTTCCTACCCCTACCGGAGTACCTCAAGGTTCCATACCTGGCCCATTACTATTCAATATCTTTATTAACGACTTCCACAAAGCCATTCCCAACACCACAATTGTGCAATACGCTGACGATTCAACTTTGATATGTTACGATTGATGACCAACTAAAATTTAATACTCGTATCCGGCTAAACATCAAAAAAACACATAAAACTTGGCTTACTGTATAGAAACAACCACTTTCTCTCTCCTCCCACTAGGCTAACCCTTGCCTCTACCTACCTCCTTCCCTCTCTACTATATGGCTCTCCTCTGCTCACTAATTTATCATCCACACTTACCTCCAAATTGGAACAATGTTATAACAAAATCTCTAAATTTGCCACAAATGCCAAATCCTCCTCTCATCACTGCACCTCCCTTCACTCTCTAAACTGGCTTGAACTCCCGAATCAACTTGACTTTCACCAAATAACCACAGCCCACAAATTATTGTTCCATCCTACTAACTGCCCTGTTCTTTCCAATATTCTACAACCTTATACCCCCTTAGATCCCTTAGATCTTCTCACCAAAGCCTGATCACAGTACAAAAACCCAAGCGCCCAGCAGGTCAGCTTCTCTTATCCTTTACCCTAGCTAAAAAATGGAATGCCCTGCCCACCTCACTAAGAACCTACAACAACCTAAATTACTTCAAAATCCAACTTCATTCTTACCTCTATCATCCAACTTCATTCTTACCTCTATCTAAATAGGATGTGAAACTGCACTCTTCAGCCCACACCTCTCAAGTTATCTTCCCCCTTCTCTCCAGGCTAACCTCTTTACCTTCCTAATCTCTTTTAAAATATTGATTGCAAAGGTAACTAAGCTGTAAATTCTTGTTTTTATACTATATGCCTGTTTTTTTTTCCTCCTGAACATAATAGAAATTGTTAGTATTTTTTTGCTATTTGTAGCAACCTGTTATTTGTAATTGCAAACTGTGTTTGAATTTTTCATGTAATTAAAATTGTTGTTTCCTGTGGAGCTTTTCTCCCTGGTCCTCCACTGAAAACGGGCCCCCAAGCCCGGTGGACCTCCCCGGTAATCAAACTGAAATAAATAAATAAATATATAATGAGTTGTTTCTTTTTGTATTTTAAATAAAGAGAGGCTGTTGGTGTTTTTGGAACAGTCTGAGGAAGCATGGTTGACCCATGTGAAAGCGCTTACTGAGTTTTATTGTTTTTTTATTAACGTGATTCTTCTTCAGTGCCGAGCTGTGTTTGTTGACTCCGTTTGTTATTTTCCATTTGGCAATACTTCTATTTAATGGAGGAGACTTCATCTCTGATGGTGAAGTTGTGTTTTTGCATTGAAAAATAACATTGATAAATGCATCTCATCTATAAAAAAATGTCCTCCCAGTTCACTAATAGTAGGTTAGCAAACATGGGGGCTAACCCCCACTCCAATAGCTACACTTGAAGCTTAATTATATATAGTGTTGTCAAAAGCATTGTTCTATGATAATAAGAAAATAACTTGAGAATTGTCTGACAAGTATATTCCCCAAGCATTCAATGCCTACTTCACATGGAATACAGATATAAAATGAAATGATGTCAACAGTTCCAAAAATAAAGTAACTTGACTTTGAATCGTCCAGAAAGTGTCAGGAATCATTCATGTAAGAACCAGTGTTAGTCAAGGTGTCTTGAGCTTGTCTGCAAACATACCCAAAGATTCCATTCTAGATCCCCAAGCCAAAACAGTACATCTAAATAGAGGTTGTTCACCAGTTTTGTGGATTTTTCGGAATTTCAAATATGACCCTTATTTTTGGATGTGGGACAGACAAACAGTCAAACAACTCCCAACATATAGTCCCATCTAAAAGTAAGTCTTTCAACGTGTCTATCAAAGTATAAACAAAATTAATCTCATTATTTGAAACTATAATATAATTGTCTGTGTCCCTACGCAGTTTCACTGCAGTCACAAACGTGTTTTCTTTGAATACTATCATTTTGGAGAGTTCTTTACAGAAGCACCAAGTATGATTAACATTCTGAATAGCTGCAAGGTGCAAATTCAGAAAAAGAGTTTTTTTTTTCTTTAGCTCACAGTTGGGTAAGGCAACCCTCACATCTACAGAGCAAACTTTTGTACAGTACCTAGCCAGAGGCTTGTGAGTATCTCGCACATGCTCACAGACTCTGCTAAGAGAAAGCTCAAGAGTAGAAGACAAACTATCCCAGGCTGAGAAATATGGATAAAAAAACAGGCTGTGTACAAAGGTCAGATCAAGTATCTCTAGCTAATATTTTCAACCTTAACCCTCTGACAGATGTTGTAGAGGGTTAAGGCTCTGAGCTGTTGTTGCGGTACAGGGTTTGAGTCCCTTAGTCCTCATCCGCATACTGTATGACTTTGAGCAAATCATTTAACCAGACATTGGTCCATGGTCTCCCCAGAAAAGGGTCTGTCTATCCACTGGGCCGATCTGGTTAACAAAAGGATATTATATGCTTGCCTGGAAGGAGATGATCAACAGTCACTGCCTCAGGACCAACAAAGACCTAAATATTTTGCAAGGAATCGCATGTCTCTCTAGCCTGCGGGTTTTGTATAAAGGTGAGAAATTGACATAATGGTTCAAGTGTTTTCATTACAGACACAAAGTACAGGGTTTGATTCTCATATGGGGTAATGGGCTAGGCTTAAAATGGCCCACAAGTGCAGTTAGGCTAGTACTAGTCTAAGAACCTATGAAGCTATGAACCTTTCAAAGAAGCTTTGAGTCCTTCTCCAGAAGTGAGGTGACATTCTTCATTCCAAGAGCTAATATATACTACCAGTCTATCCTGATCCGTTCTATTTCTGCCTGACATTTAACTGGCATTGTTATTTGATTTTATTCTTCTCTTGTGGGAGGAGAGCTCACATACCCATCGCCAGGAAGTTTTTCTAGGCTGAACCAAGCCAAGTTATGTGGGTCACCTAAACAGTCATCAGTGAATGCCAACCTCAGATGTACCATAGGGACATTCTCTCACTGTTTAATTTTAATTTATTTGTTAATGGAGAAATTAAATCATCAATCTTAGACCTTTTTCAGCCAACACTTATGCCACATGCAAAGATAAATGCAACATATATATGGATAATTTAATATAGCCAATTAACCACCATGGTTTGGAGAGGCGGGAGGAAGCTCAAGTACTCAGAGGCACCTGTACCTATACAGATACAAGGAGAACATAGCGACAGAATCTCAGGACTGAACCTCAGAACTATGAGTAGAGACCTTTCCACTCAACAACTGTGCTGCCTGTTGTGAGTGACATTATCTTATTCAGATAGTGAAGCATCATGGGGTCAGTTTTGATTGGAATTCTTATATCTATCCCATCCTCTTAGATCGGTTTGCTAATGGGTGATGTTATCAGGAGCACAAAGTTCCATAGAGCATAGCTTTAAGGAGCACAGTAGCAATAAAACCTCTACACCATGTTAAGAACATGATCCCTGGAGGGGTCACTTCTTAAAAAACAGAATAGACTTTCCTGATATTGGTTGTATTACCTGGAACTCCCTTATGTAAATTGCTTGGATGCATAAATCACTATAAATGAATTGCTTCTTTATGTATTTACCAACTGTCATTTTTATTAAAAAAGTTCACTTCCACTGCCTTTAGGTAAATCATTTGTGCCCGGAAATCAGTCTCCATAACTTGTTTACCTGTTTTTGTTGCATAGCACATTTTGTTGTACAAAACCATTGTTTGTTTGTTGCTTTACTTCCTTATTTAACTATAACTCTTACAACTCAAATACTCATCCAAAGTTGCACCATTCAGTTTTTACCTTCTGCCAGTTTTGCAGCAGGTAGCCTGGAAAATAGGTGATTAAATAGATTCTATTCAGCATATCACGTGCATGAGTATGTGCACAGACACACACTCATCCTTGAATCATTAATAAACTCATGAACTGCCGTCAGCTCAAGTAGGTATGACTCTCTGTTTAATGCCTTGTTTGAACATTTATAGGGAACTCAAGCCAAAGACCATTAGTAGATACTTCATAGGTTCAAAGGTTCATGTGAGAATGCTAGGCTAACTGCCCTGAAGGGCCATTTTAAGCCTAGTCTATAACCCCAGATCAGAATCAAACCTTGTACCTTTTGTCCGTGTGGTGAAGACCTTAACCATTATGCCAAACCCACCACTTTAGAGAACTTAAATAAAAAGAAGCTAGCTGGGATTATACAGTAGTCTTCCATGTCTTTTGATATCAGTCTATCAGGTGACCCTTAATATAAACCAAGATCTAGGCATAAGGAGCCAGTGGACACCACAAAAGCTTCTCGATCCAATGACAACAGTATCTAGTAATTAGTAATTCTGACAAACCAGCTCCAGTAATCCAAAACTTGTTGATAAGCTCTTTCATTTTATTCAATAATAAAACTTCATCAGATAAACACAAAATGGCCTGACATTTAAATACATTTTTAAAATATCATATGACCAACATTTTCAAATCATGTGAGCAACTTAAAATCATGTGACATCCGAGCTGCTGTGCAAATCCTAAATTAAAGACAGTACAAATCAACAAGTCAAAGTAAGCATACACAATAGTAACCTGACTACCTGAATAGTTTTAATTTTAAATAATTTAAAATTCTTGTTACTTAACTTGAATGCACACAAAACTATAGTTAGAAACATCTTAATGAAAAATCATGAATGAATAAATAAATACATTAAAATAATTCATTTTTTATCAAGTTTATGGCATGCTATGAAATTTCTATGACATTCTTATGAAAGTTATAATTTGTATACACTTGGTAATTTCTATGACTTTTTTTTTTTTTTTTTTTTTTTTACTTTGTATAAGTTTTTGTAACTCTTCTTTCACTGGAGATTTTCTCCCTGGGTCTCCACTGAAAATGGGCTATCCTGGCCCAGTGGACTTTCCCAGTAAACAAATGAAAATTAATTAATTAATTAATTAAGTAATTAATTTAATTAATCTGTTTGTAAACAACAGCAGCAGCAGTGTTATCTTTGCTATGCTCTCAGTTTTAGTAAGCAACTGACAGAAATCTGGGGGGGTGGTCTAATGGCTAAGGTGTTTGACTTGCAAGCACAAGGTGCAGGGCTCAAGTCTCACAAGGGATAATTGGCTAAGCTTAAAATGGCTCACAAGGGCAGCTAGCTTAGTACTAATCTATGAATCTATGAATCTATTTATACCTGGCCAGGAATTTGCATTAAACATAAGTTGCCGATACAACTCACATTCTTCTAGTTTAAGCTGCCAAGGGGCACCACGTTCACCAAGTGTTACCTTTTCCATGACTGTGAACTTAAATTCATGATCTGGGTGTTCTACTGAATGTTTTGCTAGGGCATTATTTACTTTTCTTTTTTTGATGTCATGTAAATGCTCAGCAACTCTCTCTTGAAACTTGTATTCGGTTTTCCCTATGTAGAAAACTGAACGGTGGCAACATGCCACTTTATAATTACTTGTTCTCCCACCATAATGTAGGGGAAATGAAGCAGCAACCACACCTGGACACATTTGCCCCCTACAATATGATGGGAGAACAAGAAGAATTTTACATTTAACCTTAAAGGGGCATTTAACTGCTTAACTAGTGGGGTAGTATATGTGGCATGTTGCAAACACTGTTCGGTTTTCTACATAGGGAAAACTGAATGCAAGTTTACGGAGAGAGGACTAAAGTGCAAGGCACGTTATCCAAGAAAGATGGCAAGCTACACATAAACTTGAAAGAAATGTTGGCAGGGCAGCATGCCATTCAAGCTGTAAAACCCCTAAAGAAGCAAGCATCTAAAAGATAATCACAAACAACGTAACAGTCATGCTCTGTTGTGTCAACAAACGTGAGAGTACACAGTCTTACAACCTGTACATATTAACATTAAAACATGGCAGATGGCACTAAATCAGGATATGATATTAGTGGCAACCTACATCCACACAAAAGACAAATTAAAAGCAGAAATACATATCAGGACCTCAGGAGATCCACATGAGTGGACGTTAAAAAGACAGGTTTTCTATCATTGGTGAGGAAATGCAGGCTTCCAAAGACAAACCTATTTGTGTCACCTAAAACAGTAACCTTAGAAGATTCTGTTTTCAGTGCCCCCATCAGAAACCCCCAATGAGTTGAAGGGGAAAATTTCTTTTTGCATTACCTATGATCCTGGGAGTCATTCAGAAAGTCATAGAGAAGAAACCAGGAATGGTCCAAATTGCACCCCTCTGGCAAAGGGAGCACTGGTTCTCCCACCTATTACAGCTGACCAGAGGGAAATTCAGACAGGCAAACTTACTAATTCAGAGTGAGGACACCCTGATTCACCAAAAACTATACACCATTCACCTGGCAACCTGAAAGATATAACCCTGAAAGTTGAAACCCTTTGGTCAATTGTTTTCTGAAGACAAGCAAAATGGTGAGATAGGTCATGAAATCATGCTCTGAAAAATCATACCTACCTAAAAAATACTCTTTATGGTGGCAAATGAGAGACCTACACACCAAACAGGTGACAGTAGCAGAGGTCCTGCAAAGTTTACCAGAACTGTTTCACACAGGTCTTGCATAGACTTCCATCAAAGGCTACCTGTCTGCTATAGCAGTTTGCTAATCCCTTTATCCCCCTTATTTCTATGGGAGCATTAAAGATTTTTTTATCAAGGGGGTCTTACATCTCATACCATAAAAAAGAACAATTGTGCAACTCTAGAGAATAAATTTTATGCTAGAAAGACTGACACTGTGACTCTTTGAAACAAGTTTGGTCTACATAAAATACCTTTCATGGCAAAAAGTCTTTCTTGAGTCAGTTACCTCTA
Source organism: Protopterus annectens (assembly GCF_019279795.1). Classification (NCBI taxonomy): domain Eukaryota; kingdom Metazoa; phylum Chordata; order Ceratodontiformes; family Protopteridae; genus Protopterus; species Protopterus annectens. Next base: position 1,008,958,217 of record NC_056726.1, read on the forward strand.
CCAGAGGGCAGGATCACTTGGTTTACCAGTCTTTCGATTACACCCGGTATGGATGATGAAGGATATATTAAACAGGCCATTCGAATCTCAGTATTTTTCATAGGTTCATAAGTACATACTCGTTTAATGACCGCCAGGACCTTTATAAGCATAGCCATGCAACCCAATCATATTGTGTCCCTATGTATCATGGGAGTTTAATGCCTTATTTGAACATTTATAGGGAATTCAGGCCAAAGACCACTGAGGCCAGGTAATGCACAGACAAGGCCAGTTTATACCAAGATTTTGAGTCATCTGATGGCAGAAATAAGGTTGACATGGGGGAGGGGACTAAGCTCTGAAAGTTTTTAAACTCTAGCCAGGTGCAGGACCCCAACCTGTGACAGAGATCCCTGAAGTCATAACTGCAGCAGTGACTACCCTTGAACATCTACAATTATAGCAAGTTTATAACACAACTGAATGTTTTCTTAGCAGTTATTGTGTCACATGAACAATGGTAAACTGCAAGTTCTTGTTAATATTGCATATAGAGAAACAGTACCAATTTTGTTAGTTAGGAAGTTTCTAAAGGTTATTGTGGGGGGGTGCCATGACCCCTGGTTTACAAAACCACTGCTCATGGGAGCTAGAAAGAACAGAGCATTTCTGAAGATATGGAATAAAGAGGAATTAATTTTGTACTCCCCAGATATCTACAGGCAACTAAGATAATTATCAGAACAGAGTAAAGGCTTACAAAAAGACAGATGCAAGAAAAAACTACTCACCTCAAAACAGACCATCTCTAGTGAATTTCTAAAAGTGTAATTTTCTGCCACAAACACCATGGCAGACAGTTACCAAGAAAGGTAATGTTTCTCAACTACAGACTAACAACCACTGCACTCGCCTTCCTGAAATGAGTTGCTACTAAAGATATCCTAAAGGCTACCCATGCGGTCCCTTGTTTACATCATTTTTAAGGACTACAAATGAGATATGTCTAAGGTTACAGAAGGCCATTTTTCTGCAGCCTTAAAGGGTCTTTTGCCCTCTTCATCCACAAATGTACACAAGAACCTGGGGCTGTAGGTTATGAACTTCTCTGAAGTTAGGACTGTAGCAGTGATTTACATGAAGAACATGCTATGGATGTGTAGCAACTTAGCATAATTGTAGTTGCTCAAATGTAGTCATTGCTGCAGTACTCTTTCTCTCCATTCATTCTGTCTTTCAGAATCTGGTTGCCCAAGGGGGGGTGGAAGAACCTTTATTCGCCCTTCCTCATTTGCAATAAATATTATTGCATCCATGCACTGCAACAGCGTATACGAGGTTTATTAGTATCACTTGCTGTGCCTGCAAAAGTTGATCACTTTATGAATACAGTATAAATTGCTTTCCATGATACATTTCCTAATGGGAGCAGAAAAGAACATAACATGTCCAGTTTTGTGTCTACTTTTATATCAAAATGTTGGGTCATTTGGTAGGTGGCAAAAGTAGTGTTGATATGCTCTGAAAGTTTTTAAACTCTAGCCAGATGTAGGACCCGATATGTGACAGAGATCCCTGAAGTCATAACTGTAGCAGTGACTACCCTCAAACATCTACAATTATAGCAAGTTTATAACAGAACTGTATGCTTTCTTAGCAGTTACTGCATCATATGTGCAGTAGTAAACTGCAAAATCTAATGTTGTCATTTTCATAAATTCCTCAACAGATGGATTCAAATCCGATACTCAGATCCACCTCTGCTGCTTCTTTCAGATCCTAGAACTCTTGAGCTCCTCCCCTTATCCATTTTAATACATACCCTGTTATTCTAGCAACTTTCTACGATTATAAGAGCAATACTTAAACTCTCTCTCTATTTTTGGGCATTTGTACCCCCCATTATGGCAGGTTTTGTCCAGATTTCTTTAGCTAACAGGTTGAGAAGTATGCTTATATTCATCTTTGTGTGGTATTAAGTTAGAATGTCAGAAAAACCTTTGGATTTTAAAAAGTTGGGTTTCCTGTGAGCATAAGATCCCAAACTCTGATGCCCACATGGAATATGTCTACTGTTTAGGTTCAGCACACATAACTGTAGACTGTGATATTTGTGCAGAATTTAACTCTCAGTCCTTTATTGACAGGAAGAACAAATTTATTCTCAGGGGCCTTCTACTGGATCTGAAGATACAGATTGAAGGATCTCCTTGGATCTGTACTCCACCTTTGACATCAGAGCCTAGCTCTTCTAGGCTACCTTCTCCCTTCCTTGAGCAGTCACCCAGAAGACACACTAGACCCCCTTCTGTGGTTTGATCTCTTTGCTCCTCCAGGAGCCTGTCTGTCGCTCGTCCCTCTCTAGTATAGATGATGAACAGGCGGGGTAGTTGGTTTATATGCTTTATTATATAGAAACACACGAGGATGGATAGCAGCATTACAAAATATAAACAAACCGATTAACTGATAGACTACGAACATGCATGCTTACATCTCAACAGCTTACTACAAAATGGCAGCCAGGCTTGCACGTGCTCAGTATTTATACACTTGTGCAACCCCCTAGAAAGCTTCTTAAATATATACGTACACATTGATTTACATCCTCCCTCTTAAGTAGGTAGCCCTCAATGAAATGACATTGGAATAAGACATGCAATAATATTGACTTCAGAAACAAACAAAATGTTCATGTCCAAGTTGCTGTTTATCTGTAACATGATCTGGAAATGCAACCTCATCTAGTAATATAGTAATCAGAACTGGGTTTAACAAATGGAACAGTCTTCGGTGAACAACTCATATCAGGAACTTCAGGATTCATCTCAGGAACAGGGATATTTACTGGAACATCCTCTGGAACTGGAACGCTGGATAACTCACTTTGAGATAAAAAGTCTTTCTCACAGGCAAGGTGCTGTGGTATAGGCTTGGACAGCGGCATCAAATTGTTCTGATTCCACCTAAACTCTTCTCCTTATGATTCCACAATGTATGATCTCGGCTCTGGGCAAATACTGTTCATAACTCCAATCCGATCATAACCATTGCATGTTTGCATTCTCACTGTTTCGCCTTCCCGTAATGGATTGAGCAGTTTGCTGGACTTGTCGTAATAAGACTTCTGGGTTAGGTGCTTCTTTAACAGATGGGCCTTCACTGATCTGTTAATCTTAGCACTTGGAACCAGTAAACTACTGCTGAATGGTAATGTGATTCTGGTTTGTCTCGAGAGACGTCTCTGGGCAGGTGAACCTAGATGTTTATCACGAGGAATATTTCTGAGATTCAAGAAAACATCACTATTATCTCATTTCAACTTCTCTAGTAATTGTTTTGTACTTTGAACTACGCATTCTGCCAAACCATTTGACTGCGAGTACTCAGGACTACTCATAACATGGATAAAGTCCCACTCTTCAGGGAATCTTTTGAATTGATGGCTAGCAAACTGTGTACGATTGTCAGAAATAATTTTGTATGGACTACTATTATTACATTTTTTGAGGTAAACTATTTAAGGTGGTTGAACTTCTGTAGAACAGGATCTGAGGCTGTATTCTAAGCTCATCAAGATGTGTAGAAGATAAATTTCCCACTTCCATGACTTCAAAATCAAGATGCTCATTCTCGTAATGTTCAATGGTATTTCTGGGTGATCTGGATAAAGTATCGGCAAGATAAAGAAGGTTGCCTTTCCTGTAGACAAGATTGCAATGATACTCTTTCAGTTTCAACATCATACGTTGCAATCTGGCTGGAGCTATATGCATAGGCTTTCTCAAAATATTGACTAGAGATTGGTGGTCTGTTTTGATGTGGAGAGGTCTAACATAAATATAATCATGGAACTTTGAACATGTAAAACATGATTGCCAAGAGTTCTATCTCTATCTGTGGATACTGCATTTCAGTTTGGGTTAGAGTTCTGGACTCACAGGCTACCAGTTGACCCTCTTGAAGAATGACTGCACCAAGACTAAATTTCAAAGCATCACAGGAAAGAGTAATGAATTTGTGAGCATCATAGTATCTGAGAGCTGGTGGACTAGCAATTCTGTCTTTCAGGACATCAAATGCTCTTTGGTGCTGTTCTAACCATGACCAGGATACATCTTTGCATGTGAGCTCTCAAAGCAGTGCTGCTAGTTGGCTTAAATCTGGAATGAACCTGCCTAGATAGTTAACCATGCTAAGAAAACATTGAAGGGCTTGACCATTGCCTGGAGCTGACATCTCAAAAATGGCTGTTTGCTTGGAAGGGTCTGGTCATAAGCCTGAACTGATAAACAAATGACCAACATAAGTGACTTCTTGTAACCTGAACATGCACTTTTCGGTATTCAGCTTAAGATTCACTTGATGTGCTCTTTCCAGAGCATTCTTGAGTTTACTGTCATGCTCAGCTTCACTATTATCTCCTACCAGTATGTCCTCTACTATAATAGCACAAGGATACCCAGGAAAACTTTTGCTCCATTGCATGTTGAAAGACATCACTTGTAGAATTTATCCCAAATGGCATTCTCAAAAATCTGTACCTGCCAAACGGAGTATTGAATGTAGTGAGCAACAAGGATTTCTTGTCAAGCAAAATTTGCCAAAATTAACTCTTTGCATCTAAGACAGAAAAACAGTGGCATTTTGCATCAGTGCTGCAACTTCTTTGACTGTACGGATTACATGATGAGGTCTTTTCAGTGCCTTGTTCAAATCTAATGGATCAATAGATATTCTGATATCATCTGAGCTTTTCTTATGAGCTACCACCATGGAAGATACCCATTCAGTTGGAACATGACTGGACAAATTACACCTTGCTGCACCATTTTACCTAGCTCAGCTTTGACTCTGTTCTGCATAGCTACTGGAACATTCCGGGCTGGTCTGACAACTGGGCTGACATCTGGGTCTAACTTCATGGAGTACACAACTGGAAGCTTGCCAAGTTTGTCTTAGAAAAGATCAGAATAGGTAGAGAAAATATACCAGGCTAAATTAGAGTAGTGGTCTTTTAAGCTAACATAATGGACTTCCTTGGTAAATGAAAGCAGTCCCATTTTCAAACTGTCTCTGAGCACTAATAATGACTGGACGTGCCTATTGACCACATAAAATAACAAGTCGTAGCTTCTCCCAGAAGAGCAACAGGGAAGTACTACTGAACCCTCAATATGAATCTCTTCACCACCATAGACAACAAGCTTTGAACACTTTGCCAAATCAAGCTTTTCACAAGCACATACTCTAGCAAATACTTTTTGCAGACATAACATTGCACTTTGGACCTGTGTCAGATTTGAGCTCTATGGGTTTTCCATTTATCTGAACAGTACAAAATACTTCATTCTTTGCCCATAAATCTACTGCATTGACTGTTTCTTGAAGCACTGATGCACAATCAACATAAAAAGTAGGGTCATGGCTTTCTAATTGATCGACTTATTTCATTGAATGCTTCCCTTTTATAAAAGAATGTGTGCCTTCTGATATACAAAACCTTTTGAAATGATTCCACTTATTACATCTGTGACATTACTAACCAAAAGCTAAGCATGTTTCCCTTTTAAGCTCATAACTTCCACCAGAGTTACCACAGTTGACTATGAAACTGGGTGGGGGCCCATGCTTTGAGTTTGCTGACTCACACTTATGCTTCAGTGAGACTGTGTGAACTCTGGAATTTGCTAGAAAGCTGTGGGTTTTCCCAGTGACTGCTGCAGGGCTTACAGTTGCTGCCATGTGCTTTTGCCTGTTTCTTTTAACCAGGTGTTGCATACTTTCAACATTGGCTTTACTGCAGTATCTACCAAGGCCGCTTTCATTTGTAAGCATACTTGTGTGCTTTTCTGTAAGCTCATCTTCATCTGACAAATCTCAATGGCCTCATTCAAAGTTAAATCACTGTCATGAAGCAAAAATCTTTCTTACAGCATCACCTTTAATACCACACACGTCTGTCTTTTATCAACTCATCCCTTAAGTCACCAAATCTGCACATCTTAGCCTTGTTTCTCAAACCAGTTATGTATGCTGCAAAACGTTTCACCAGACTTTTGATCCCTTGTGTAAAATAAGTGCCTTTCCATTGTAACATTCATTTGGGGATTACAGATTTCTCTAAATTTATGTTTTAAGCACTCGGGGGTCCTCCTTTGACTCAGCCAGTACAACTATGTCAGTTTCCCCCTCTCCTGCAAAGACAGCAGGTGCATACACAAATGAACACTCCTTTACTATAGCTTCTGCACCAGCTAAATTAAGCAGAATAAATGCCTTTGTATAGTCATCTTTATCAGAAAATGCAGCCTGTATGAAAATATCTTACTCTTGCTAAAACACTTTCCACTTTTCTGCAATAATATTGTCAAACGCAAGTGGTGCGGATCTGCGAAAACCTTCTGCCATGCCCACAGATTATAGTAAAACACAATGCAAAATGGCCCTTGTAATTATGTACGAATGTGCACACACAGCCAGCACTTGCAATAACATTCAAATGCACAAGAAATTCTTCGAAATACTGTACTTCGCGAAATAACTGTACTGTAATACTGCACAAACACGTGAACACTTCATATACTTCAGACACTCAAATAGCTTTGATTAATATAAAAAAGTAGTGCTGAGTGAAACCAATTGCTGTAGTTTCTCTTATTTTATTTGTTTTATATGATTCAGACTTTATTTCAAACATTTTCCGTAATTATTCAAATATTTCTATTTATATGTCACAGTTTCAGATATTTCTGTTACTTAGAAATTCATTCAGAGCATTCTGAATGCCTTGTTCAATATTTTGTGAAATAAGAAATAGTCTGATCAAGTTTTAATACCTGAAATTCATTTCTGACCTGTTTTGTGAGTGATATGTGCAGTAGAGATGATTCACTCCTCTGTATTTCCCTACCTTTAACTGAGCGCCTTCTCAGTGCGGAATCTCGGTTTCTGGATACCATTCTCATCCCTCTCTAGATGATGAACAGGTGGGGTAGTTCGTTTATATGCTCTATTACATAAAAATACATCAGGATGGATAGCAGCATTACAAATATAAATGAACTGATTAATTGACAGACTACACAGACATATGCTTACATCTCAACAGCTTACTACAAAATGGCAGTCAGGCTTGCACATGCTCAGTATTTATACACTTGTGCAAGCCCTTAGAAAGCTTCTTAAAGGTATACATACATATTGATCTACACTAGTCAAGGCAGATGTGTTTAGGATGATTAGCAGATTCCTCAGGATGCAGATACAAATGGGAGTATTTTTGGCTCCAACCTCTTCGGGTCTTGAGAGCCTTGACTGAACTACATCACCATCAATTTCTCCTTCTCAAGTCCATCTTTCAGTTTCAAACCAATTGGATCTGAAACCATCGAGGTTGTTTTCTTTGGATCTGAAGATTCTGGTTTCTTCGACTCAGATGGCCTTTCTGAGTTGACTATCTCTGAGTAGGTCGGAGCCGAAAAATCCTTGCAGCCAAAATGTCAGCACCAGCTCTGGGGATTTGGAGTCAACTCTAAAACTTTTGTAGCTGTGTCTTCCCCTCAAAGCCTCAGTATTACATAGTTTGGGTCTGACTAGCTCCACAAGTGGGGTACTGACAGGGCAGCAGAAGCCAACATTCCAAAAGGTTCTGATGTTTAATCTGTTGGTTTTCTGCTTCTCGTAGGCACTCCACTTTTGAGGTAGTGGAGAGAGCCTTCTCTGTACCTAGATAACAGATGCCCTTGTCCTCTTCAGATCAGACATCTTTGCCTCCATCTATTTTGTGTCCTGAGCCTTGATCATCCCTTCCATTGAGAGACCCAGTCCAAACTAGCCTCCAGCCAGCCCATCAGGGTATCATTATCTCTTCTGATACATCCCCGGAGCATCCCACCGAGGACATCCCCCAGAATAAAATGTGCAAAAGGAGGCACTTAGATTTTCCACAGGGATCCATTACTAAGAATACTGATTGTGAGGGGGAGGGGTTCACCTGGAGACATCCTAGAGCTCCTTAACAAAGAGGTGGTTGGTCTCCCGATAACCTCTCCCAAAAGAAATCTATGTTTCTGGAGACTTTCTGTTCTGGCCCATTTACCACCTGGGTAACTCCCCTGGCTGATGACCTGGTAGATCTCATCTCTTGGAAGGTGTAGAAGGCACCAGACACCATTGAACCAATCCTGAAGAGACTAGACAAAATCTTTGCATCTCCAAAAGACCATCTTCACTGGAGAAAGAGAGTACCAGTTGATGCCATGGTTGTTGCATCAGCCACAAGAAATGAACTAGTGGAACAGAGTTCCTCTCTTCATCTACCTTACAGGGAGTCTAGAGAGATGGGCAGGTTTGAGAAGCGTGTTTATGCTTCAGTGACCTTCCCTCTTAGGTCACTGAATTATTTGGCACACTTTACAAGACTTCAGAGAGATTTGATCAAGGAGCTTACGAAATTTCTTTTGGGATACATGTCCTCCAAGGAAGGGAATAGAATTTCCTCTCAGCTGTCTACCCTACAATCAATATCTAACTCATCCATGAGATTAATTTCACACTCTGCAGAAGGCACCTCATGGGTGATCGGTTCAGGCATATCCATCAGTATGCTTACCTGGATGCGCTTATGTGACTTTGAGGAACAATTTAAATATTTTTTCATCAATGTACCCTTTGATGGATCTATGCTTTTTGACCCCAAGATGAAAGACTCATTCTTCAGGTGTGAACAAGAGAGAAAGACTCTATCTGCTGTGGGTGTACATTTTTCTGCTCCTCAAATGTCTTTCTGTAGTGTAGAACAGAGTGTGCATGCTGTACCATTAAGAAGCGAACATGCATATAAATAGCAAGCACATGCTAGATAGAATGTCATTTTGAGAGTGCAGCCAGAGAGTGAGCATGTATGAATGTAATAGCTAATTTCTATATACGCTTAACTAAGTTAAAGTTGTTAAGCCTCAATCCTGATGTGTTTGTACATAATAAAGCTGCTTATTAAGCCTCAATCCTGTGTTTGTACATAATAAAGCTGCTTGAACATAACCCACAAAGACTCGTCTATTACACCCTTACTAGACGAGCAATATCTAGAAACTAGTGAGGTAGTAAAAAATGCGGTTTAAAAAAATCCCAGGGTCCTTTCCACGAGTCACATGGAGATAGTTCCCCCCAGATATAGACAAGGAACTCAAATGGAAGACATTATCCGCGAAGCAGATATGGTCTGAACAACAAGAGGTCCAGAAGAGGTCCAGAGATTCTTTCTCAGATTGACCCTATTAGTGCTCCTAAATGGAGGCCTGAATGTCTGTCTCTGGATGCAGTTGGGGATCATCTATCCTTGCATCACAGAGCCTAGGTAGACATCCATCACAAAAGATTCATGGGTTCAGATGATAATATCCAGAGGTTATATTATATTATACCATTTTTCCAATCCCACCCCATCTATTTCACAAAGAATCCTCAATGTTCCACCCAATCAGAGGGAAGAAGCTTCTATTGAAATCATAAAGCTGCTACAAGAAAAAGTCATCCAGTAGGTCCCCCCAGACCAGAGGGGATCTGGAACTTACTTAGGATTCTTCTTGGTGCCAGAAAAGACAGGGAATCTTTCTGCCTTTTCCACACAAGGATGACTGGATGTGCTCAATAAATCTTCAAAATACGTACTATCACATCAAAATGAACAGACACACCAGAAGGTACCTTTGCTGCTGGGTGGGACCCAGTCATTACCAGTGCAGAGCACTGCTCTTTGGTGTCACCACAGCCCCCAGGGTGTTCACCAAGTTCATGGCAGTCATAGTAGCTCACTTGAGACTGCTCAGATTCCAAGTGGTTACTTATCTAGATGATTGGTTCCTGACTGCTCCAAGCAGCTGTGGGAGGGTGATATACTCTACCTAATGTTAGTGAAGAAACAGTTCAACAAACTTGTTAGTCTGTTCCACAATTTGTGGTAAAGGAGTACAGTCCCTTGTATCCACTAAGGACTGTGCCCTGAGTGCAAAACACTCCCCCCCCCTCCTTGGGAAAGGGTAGCTGGCAAAAATATCCTATCCTGCCACCCAGCTCCTCTTAGTTTAGATCCACTCAATAAACTCTAGTCGCCTACATCACAATCAGGGCTCTTTCACTCCAAATCAATGAGCCTGTATATCTTATGCTTTTCCCAGAGCGAAAGCAGATACTGCTAACCATGGATTGCTTACATGTAAAAACAGCTGGAGGCCTGACGTGTTCTAACTTAGAAGGTTACATGTCACAACATTCTGATTACAGGCTGTATCAAAAGCAATTGTTATAGCCAGGAAGTGCGTTAGAATAAATGTACGAAGATACATCGTAATCTAGCCTGACATAGAATGTGAAGTTTCAAATTTGGGCTTATCTGTTGTCAATAAATAAATAATTGTATTAAAAACATCAACATTAGTTACATTTACACCTAATACAGCCTGTTAATGCCTTTTTTACCCTTTGTTCCTCGACTAAGTGTATATCTCGTGTAACTTAGTTTTAATCTCATATCACCCTTGCATTTATCTAATTTGTATTTTTTCCTCTGCTTATTCTTATTTTAGCCAAACCGTCTCTGTCTTACTTTGACTATCTTGTTCCCTCAACTGTTACATGAACTGGCGTTAATCAAGCCATTATTGTTTAACCTAATAAGGACCCTAATAGGGACCACAAGAGAGAGGCATATTAATAATGTATGTTATTTACTGTCATGTCTAACATAGCTACCCTATTCCTCTGTAATAAGTAGGGAAGGGTCTTCTGTAGAGAACATACCCTCCCACTAGAACTAACAAGTTCCATGGTAATTTTCTTTATACTCGAGGACGTGGCCTTCTCTTGAGCTCCCATCCTTTTTGTCTATTCTATGCTATATACCCACTGCAAAAGTCCTCCCCCACTTTACCTGATTTACCATACTTTACCTTCCTTGTTCTTTGCTGTAGTAAACATAAATCTGTCTGTCTGTCTTCCCCTATAACTCCTAATGCATTTACTGTCTGTAACACGTAAATAATGACCTTTCCCTTACTGAAACATAACAAAAATAATAAACTGCTGTACCTAGTACCTCCGTAGGCAGGCTTTTCTACTAACTACACCTGCACCTGGGTAACCCCCTGCTTTGAAACTCTTTCCGCTAACCCCTATATAATTACTGGGACTCTGTAACATTGCACCTTCTGCTATTATTTGTTACCTTGTTCTTTCTCCTAACAGATTTTCTAGTGACATTACATGTTTACTCTTTCTACGGCATAAGACTTCTTACCTTGCTCACCTCTAAGTCTACAGCTAGTTTTTTTTCTTCCCTTCCATACTTTGCCATTTCATCTGGTAAAAAAAATAAATCTCAAGTTCACCTACAGACCTACAAACAAATTCAGAACGTGACAAAAAAAAAAAAACAGATTACTGCCAATAAGAAATATTATTACTTCAACCCACATGATAATCAAAAATACAATCCCCTCCCACACACACACACACACACAGATTTTGATTCACTATCAACAAAATATTATACCCTGGAACTCCTAGTACCCATAACCCTTGTCCAGACATCTAATCCCTAGAAATTGCTTCTAAATTTAACTCCCACTTTATAGACTCAATGGCCACCCTCACCCAAAACTCCCTACAGTACCTGCCACCCCTGACAAACTTCAAAGCTCTAACAATGCCATTTTCAACTTAAAATCTGTCTCTGCTTCCTGCATAAAAATTGATTACACAAACTTAAGGCCTGCTCACCCTCTGTAGAAAATCTCTCATATGAATGTCTAAAGATTGCTGCCCCCTGTATTGCCTACTCAATCTCTGTCTTGATCAGTCAATCCATTCATGAGTCATGCGTCCCACTTCTCTGGAAAAAAATTATATCATTCCTCTTCATAAAGGGGGAAACGTCACCAAAATAACAAACTTCAGAGCAATTACAATCTTGTCCACTCCTTCCAAGATCTTAGAAAAATGTAATCATAAACAGCTTTTACAATACTTACTCGAAGAAAATCTATTAACCTCTACCCAACACAGCTTTCGCCCAGATCATAGCACAACAACTGCCCTTGTTGCCTTTTTGGACCACATAATTAAAGCTAGAGATAACATAAATTTAGTTTTTTTCCCTCTTTTTAGATCTCTCTAAAGCTTTTGATATAGTCTCACATACCAAACTACTCTCAAAAATCTCTTCAGGCTTTAAGCTTTTCCAGTACAACAGTCTACCTATCTAACTGGCTACAATCAGTTAAATGGCTCTCTACTTACTTATTTTTTCTCCTGATTAATACAGGTGCCCTCTCCTTTTTAACATATTTATAAATGACTTACATGCATCATCCCAACAAGCTTCACTTATAAAATATGCAAATGACTCCACTGTCATTTCCTCATCTAATAGTCCTTCCCAGTTATACTCTATCACTCAGCAAGCTTTCAACTCTATTGAAAACTGGCTCAGTGACAATCAGCTTTTCTAAAATCCAAGTAAAACAAAACTGCTCTTATTTATCCCAAAATCCCAAACACACACAAAAGACACCTTTAAAATATTCTCTCTCAACAATACTGAAATTGAAGTTGCACCTCATACAAAGTTACTTGGTGTCATAGTAGATAATCAACTGAAATTTGATATTCATATTCAAAAGTGCATAAAAACAACACACCAAAAATTGGGTATGCTCTATAGATCAAAACAATTCCTTACCACCTCTTCAAGAGTTACTCTAGCCAATACATACCTCCTTCCCTCACTGCTATGTGCCTCACCCATTTTTCCCAACATTCAGATCTCCCTAAGATCAAAGCTTGAGCTTTTACTATAACAAGGCAAAAAAAAAAAAAAAACCAAGAAGTCCAATGCCCAATGTACAGAATTTTATTTCTCAATGCACTGAGAGAGTGTTACGCACTCGAAGCTTTGCATTTTATTTGTGTTGTTCCTCTAACAAAAATTCTGTATGTTAGGCATTGGACTTCTGTTTTCTTTTTTTTGTCTTGACATTTATTTTTTGCCTTGGAGTTCTTTAGCCAATTGAAGAGTTTTTGTTTTGCCATTACTATAACAAAGTATCTAGATTTGCAGCCAGTCATAAAACTCCCACCACCGCTCTGCCCTCAGATATTTAAATTGGGTTGAGTTACCTCACTACCTCAAGTTCACTCAGCTCCTCCTTTCTCATAAAATGGTATACAAATCCTCATCCTGCCCAACAAGCAGCACCATTCTTAACCATTACCTCCCTAATTGCCCTCTTTGCTCATCTGAGAAATACATCCTTGAAATCCGTAAATCATAAAACCTATCAGTCACTGCTTATATTCCTATTCAGTAGTCAAGGTCTGGAACAGTATTCCTACAGATATTAAAGCAATGCCATGTTATCACATATTCAAGCAATCTCTAAAGAGGTTTCTCCTTAACTCCTGGTTCTGTACATGCCTTACACCAGGCTGACACTACCCATTACACCTTCCTTCTATTCCGTCCCCCTCTCCGTTCTTCCTTCCTTGTCCCCTCTTCCTTCTCTTTCTCTTGCTCGTCTTCCTCCCCCCTTTCTTTTTCTCCTTTCTCTTATTAGCCAAAGCACCAGTTACTTCTCTCTTTAACTCCATTTCCTAATCACCCCAACTGCAAAATATCTTTCTTTCCTCTTATTCTGTTGCCCATATTTAAAATGCTTGACATCTTTACCATTGATCATTGCTATTGATTGGAGTTTACTAGGTGTTCAATATCTTATGATTGTTGTTTAATGGTCACTGTATGATTTTCTGACCCGACTCTCTTTATCCTGTATGTTGACTCAATTATTTGTTACTACACTTCATGAGATAATATTATGTAGTTTATTAATTGAACTATGTATGTTGGAGCTTTTCTAACCGAGCCTCCTCTGAAAATGGGATTCAAGCTCAATTGGACTTTCCTGGTAAAAAAGCCAAATAAATAAAATAAAATAAATAGATATGCATGTATCTGTATAAGGAAAGTCTAACCACAAGAACAATAAGGCATTACTGTAATTATTGGTTAACTTTAACTTCAAACTCAGTTTAAGATTTTTACTGACATTAAAGGTAGAAGCCGTGTTTGTAACATGTTATCTGCTCTGGTTGCTGGAATACAGATATGGTAGAAAGAGGGCTGGTATGTTGAACTAATAGGGTTTAGGACTTGGATGAAGGGTGGCTGTGCCCAGAAAACATTTAAAGACACAAAAAAAGTGTTCTGAAATAAAGAATCATAATTAGTTAACTACTCCATCACATGAAATATCTAACTAATTATATTTCTTTATTTCAGAAGGCCATTTTATTAAATGAGGTAATAACTACCAGTTATGCATAACTACATGCCCTGAACTAATAGTACCTACTAACAATCACTACATAATATTGAATAACTGCATATACTGTAATAACAATTGTGAACACTGAAATGCAGACAGCCTATGCACCGGCGTATCTTTTTTAGAATTGCAACGGTGCTGCTGGGGACTGGCTGAAGTGCATGGGTGACTGTGTGTTTCTGCACAATTCAGTCAAATCATGCAATCAGTAATGCACTGTAGAATAGCCATGCGTTTCTGCAGCATAACGACTCAAGACAACCTGGAATGCAGCACATCAGCACAAGAAAAGAATATGCTTTACCAATGGCATCAAGGTGTGAACTTACACCTGGATTATCACAAGATGTGAACTTATACCTGGATTATCACACCTTGGGGCCATGGGGTGAGAAGGCTTTTGTTGTGCATAATGCTTTAGTTCAATGTCCTATCTTGGAATCATTAACATAGAATTATTAATGGTGTACAAATAACATCACCCAAGGGCCGTGGGGTCATGTGGTACGAGAAAGACTTCCATACTGGCTACAGACCATAGCTCTCAATTCCTTTATGCAGGACTGAGTAATAAAGCTATAAAATAATGGATACCAAAGGCCCAAAATAAGGGACAATTTTAAACATTACTGTAATTCACTAAAAAAGTTAACAGAACAACATATATTGCATCAACATGCATTTTCTGAAGAATAAGTACATAATGATAATATCTAGAATTACTAACCCATTGCAATTCTCAGTGACTTATCAGAAAATCAAATATTTTATGAGCTGCAGTGACAAATATTAGGCAAAATCAAAAACATTTGAGAAGTACAGTTGAAACACTGTTCGAGGTGTTTACTAAGAGTGATATAGATTAAACAGAAGATCCAACTCTAGTTAAGCAATGCAAGGGGGTGAGGAGTTCTCAAACTTCACAAGCTGAATAATTCAGGACACTACTTGATGGAGGGGTGGGAGAAGAGAAGCTGCATGAGAATGAAGACCACCAAGCTGAGTCTCTTCAGTAAAGTGAACCAGTTCTGGCTGGTAAATGGAGGGTACCACTGTCTCTATTTATGGGGCTCTCAGCTTTACTATAAAACAAGAGGAAGCTGGTACCGTCTCTTCCAGTTTTGCTCTTCTCTCTTCTCTTTTGTTGGGATTTTGAACTTCTGACTGCACACCATACCTCTCAACTGTCCAGATTTTCACAGAATGTCCAGATTTTTCCATTATGTTTTTTCCAGTTTTTCATAAAATTCTGTTTTTCTAGCAAATCACTGGCCAGTGGGTTCCAGACTTTGCAACCTTCAAAAAAAAAAACAAAAAAAAACATGTTAATCCAAAACCTGTTACTCTATCAACTTTCTTAAATTTGTAACAGCAATATTTAAAAAGTGCCCCTATTTTTGGGCCTTTGTCCTCCCATTATTTGTGATTTTATCTAGATTTCTTGCTTCTTGTCCCACAACTGCAGATCTATACATGTAATCAATTTCAAGGAGGCCCATCCCTCCTTCAGAATGAGGAATATATAATCTTGGTATGCACTGATTTTTAAAAAAACATTTGGTGAGCATGAAGCATCCTTCTTGTTTTCCTATCTAATCTATCCAACACATTTTGGGGCCAGTTACTCACTCCAAAACTTTAAGTTAGGACAGGAAGAGCAGATTGGTTTATAGCTTGGATTTTGTTCCTAGATATCAACGCAGTTTATCAGTTTTTGTGTCTATTCCTTCCACATTTTAAGGTTCCATAAAAAGTTGTCCTGTATGCTCAATATCTTTGATCTTGTCTCACACTATGCTCAATTTGTTTGTCCAGCTAGTTTATTTCAGTTTTCAAAGTTGTAGTTCAACCTCTCTTCTACTTCTTATATTTTTTGTCTCTCGCCTTAATCAGGTATCTTGTTCTTATCGAAATATATCCCCTTGACATTGTATGCCTAGGTCCTGATATTTTTTTTTATTTTTTTGCACTCAAACAATTTCTCTTTCAAATCTTTCCAAATTCCATCAGCAGTTTTTCCACTGAATACAACACTCCAGTTAGTTTTACATGGTGACTGTTTTGCTTCCATATAATCTGTAATTAACCTTCTGTGCATTGGTTTAGGTTAAGTACTGTTAGATATGAACAGTGCCAAATTGGTGGCAACATGAGACAAAGCAAGGCACATGGTAGTGTCTTTACCTGTTATCAAAGAACCATTTTTAATGGGGTAACCGGTGATATTGAGTGGCTTCTTACTACCCAGTGCTCCATACCTTATATGAGTACAAAGTTAGGCTGAATAATGATTATGAACTCTGCATAGCTACCTAGTAGTAATAGCTATCAGTTGTCCATTAACTTCCGATACTGTAATAAAGGACAACCAACCAAGCCATGACTGCACACACATAAAAATATTTGCTAACTACTACATAATTACTCACTGTAATAATACCTAATATCCAAGAATAAACACGCTATAATAATAAAATCTACATAGAGCCTAAGGAAAAGTTAAAGCTGTCATTTATGTGCTTTGTAAATGTTACAGAGGTATGCCCACAGGGAAATGAGCAATTGTGTATAAATGAACAGTAGCACTTCGCTACACTGAAACACTCGTAATAAAATACTATACTTACAGGGCATGTTTGCTAAAACAAATGCTGTCTTATAAAATTGCCCAGTTAATTAACGGGCTTTGGAAACATTGGGCCTGATTCATGAATGCCTACACTAAGTGTGCATGATCTGTATTCAAGAATATCCCCACCACATTTTTTTGTGCTGTCAATTCACTCAGAAAGATTGTAGATGTAGTCTACACATTGTGGTAACTTTTATGCACCCCCTTTGGTATTTAAGGTTGTAGAAAATCAGTAGGAAAACTAAAATTAGGAGGAAGAAGGTGGGAGTTCTGGTTATGTTGTCTATTCACTCGGAATGGTGTGCAATTAGTGTAGGTGTTCATGAATCCAGCCTTTTAACTATTTTAGTTGTTTAATGGTTTGCATGTCAATAATAACACCCCAAAAGGAAGAAGGAACACAGAAAGGGAGAGAGAAGGGATTGAGTATGAAGAAAACTGAAAGTAATCACTGTCTATTTGAGTTGAGGGCAAAATAAATACAACATGTAAATCAATACTCTACATTCAAGAACTCTGGTAATACATATTTAAAAGAATGCCTCCAAGAAGGCAATATTTCTGTGCTCACTCTTTCTAATATTCTAAATGATAATTAGCCACTGTTGTTGAGAAGGGGATTAGGAAACTTCCAGCTAGTAGCTGTGAGTATTGCTCATTTCAGTTTGTTACTGTCTTTCCTAGTAACCAAACAATGGGTAAATGTATTAAACAAAATGAGAGAGGATACTAATGAAACGGGTGTTACATATATGTGCTAAAAGGTTTACTATCAATCAGAAATTGTAGAGTATTTTTGATTAAAAGAGCAACTACATATGTTGATTTTAGGAAGTTCGTATACAACATGGCAATCGACATTCAAACTTCCTAACTTCCGGTTTCGAATGACAGTGTTTCCTTTTAGTTTTTGCAGGGGGGGGCAAGCCCCCCTTCCCCCTCATACCCCCTGCATATTATATATATATACCAACTCCAAAATCTCTCTACAGTGAGGAAAAAGATATATTTCCTGATCCACACTGTACTGCGATCTCCATTCAGAAAGTCAACTTCATATTAGCAAATGTATACTCACATTCATTAGTACAAATTCAACTACTTTCAGTTCAGTATTACGAGATGTTGAAAACAAGCATTCAATGTAACACCATACAAAGATGTGCAGTTTCTGATTTTGATAGTAAAGCTTGCTAAAACGCTTGCTGGATGAAGTGCCATGATTCAAAAAGAAGTTGACACTTTCAAAATGTAACTTTCCAGATACTAAGGTGAGAAAAGGCATAGTCAACAGTAAAGACAGACAATTTATTGGGGTCATTAAAGGCTTTGTGAAGGAATTTCTAACGGAAGTGTTTCCAAAACTGCGAGGATATGATGGGATAAAATAATTTCAGGGTAAGTGCTTAGAGATCTGGTGTTCATGGAATAGTTGAGAAAGCTTCCCAAGGCAGTTTTACTAACACAGAAGCTTAGTCTTGTAGCTTTTTAGTACAATTTGTACAAAGCAGAAATTAAAAGAAATGAGCTCTAATCATATTCTATTGACTGAATAGGTAAGGCAAAGGAATACTCATTTGTACAGATTTATTTTTTAAGTATTGTTTGTTAGTTACATGGAGCTGGTTATTTCGTAATAAATCATGTTAAAAAATAGACATTGGACAGGTTATATTTTGTTAGATTGATCAAGTGTATAATATTCCTGTCTGAAAATCTCTGAAACTAGCTTTGCTAGACATTTCTTTATCTTATTTATTTATTTTTACTTTGTTAACAAGACTGGCCAGCTGGGGCAGGCTCATTTTCAACTGATTTCTTGGGAGAAAAGCTTCAGGCAGTACATGCACATAGCAGAACATGAGGTTCAGTGCACACTATCTAAAAATAATTGGCAAAGTATGTTTTGTAATGATGCTGTCAAAAAGAAAAATAACAATTGTACAAACTGAACTAAAAAAAATCAGCAAGTGAACCTATAATACAAGTGCAAATGAATAAGAAGAGGAAGGGGTTCACAGTGTGTTAACTAGAACGACAGAGAAGGATTAAATGTAAATTAAACAGTATAATTAGAAAAAGACAGACCATGGGCAGGATTCACAAAGGCTTGCACGGAGTGTAAGAGATGTGCAACACTCCATGCAAGCCTCGCGATCCAGGAATAGCCCTAAACTCTGTGTAAGAGACCAGCTAAAACATCTCTTACACGGACTGGGCGTGGACATGCTAAATACCTCACTTGCAGCCGAAAGGTATGCAAATGAGGTAAATTAGCGATCCACGAAGCAGAAACCAGTCCGTGTAAGAGACGTTTAGCAGAAATGTACTCAGTTGACAACTGAGTACGTTTCTGCAAATTCCACAACGGAGCCATGTCAGCTCCAAAAAAAGAGTGCATATGACTCAGGCAGCATGCCATTGGCCAAATATGTGGCCATTGGCAAGATAACCCGATGCAAAAATATTAAAAATATAAAGCGCAGCCCCACACAAACGGGCTGCACTGTATAAAACATAAAAATGAAGGTTATAAACCCACAAATGTGGGTTTTATGCAATACATGGAATGACAATGCAGGGACCAGCAGACCAAAAACAACATGGCCACCGTGTAGTGGTTGCTAAGGGGGAAAGCTGAGTCTAAGACATGTAACTAAGCATTAGTAGGCAATCTCATGTAAATGAGGGTTAGGATACTGAATCTCACAGTCACATAGGAAATGAGCACAGTCTGAGTAGTGTAAGAGATACATAAGGGGGAGGAATAGAGTAGGAGATAGGTGACATCACAGGGGGGAATGGTAGAAAGAAATACAGTTCATTGGAGGTCAGTGTAACATGACAGATGACAGACACAGATCATGGAAAGAGGTGTGCCACTAGAAAGTCAAGAAATGGAAGGTGTACACTGTTACTTACACCAAAGTTTCTTGCTGGGCGTGCATGCGCATGTGTGCACGCCATGAAGCACGAGTAGGGCAGTGTGCGTGCGTGTAAGGCAGACTGAGCATGTGGGAGCGTGTTGGGAGATGTTTAACACTGTTTGCGCTGGTGTGCGCGTGTAGGGCAGGCTGAGTATGTTGGAGGCTGTTGGCAGACGTGTAACAGTGTTTGCGCGGGTGTGCGCGCGTTTTAACCCGAATAAGTAGATTGTGAACCGTGTAAGCACGTGTGCGCGCGTGTAAGCCACTGTGAGCATGTTTCTGATGGTATGCACGTTGCTCCCCCCTGAGGAAACAGAGAGGAAAAAGGAAGCAACAGAATTAATAGGAAGCTAGCAGGGATAATTGCTGAAGCTAGCAGGTGAAAACAATTAGAAGCAGGCAATTACACAGGCAGAATAGTAGCCCAGCCCAGCACTTAAAACTCTGCAAACAGTAGTGCAGGATGTTTCTCTGAAGAGACACTGCAAGGCAGGAGTAAGCTAATAGAAGTGAAAACTGAAAAAGCTTCACTCAGAGCAGAAATGTTAGGGGCTGCCATAGCTGTCATAATGAGACATAGGCGACTTGCTGAGGGTGGTGGCAATGCAGATGGTGCCAGACAACCCACAGTGAGGAGACGGAGAAGAGTGTACAGGCCCAGGGTCACCTACCACAGGTTACATGAGCTGGAGATAGTAGAGTGCTATAGAGTGGACAGAGAGCTCCTGCAGCAAATTGTTGAGCTGTGCAGGCCACGCCTCACACACAGAACCAACAGAGGGAACCCATCCCAGTGGAAACCAAGGTATGTGTTGGCCTAAGAATACTAGCAACAGGTACCTTCCAGAGACCAACTGGCGATATGATGGGGATATCACAGGCATCAGCCTCCAGGGTACTGCACCAGTTCCTGGATGCCATGTCAGCACATGTCGGTGATCATGTATATTTCCCCAATGCCCGTGAGGTATTGGCCAGCAATATGCGTCTCTTCCAGCAAATAGCGGAATACCCTGAGGTAGTGGGTGCAATAGACTGCACGCGCATACGCATCAAAGCACCAGCCGGTGAGTGGGGTAGGGCCTACATTAACCGCAAGGGCCTCCCCTCCATCAACTGCCAGGTCGTGTGTGATGCCCAGGGCATAACAATGTGTGTGCTGGCTGCCCTGGGAGTTACCACGATTCCCACATCTGGCATTTGACACAGCTGTACCAGACATTTGCCAATGGGGACATCCCACACGGACACCTAGTGGGGGATGCAGGTTATGCACTGGAGCCGTGGCTGATGACACCCATCAGAAATGCACACACACCTGAACAGGAACGCCATAATGAGGCACACGCACAAACACGTAATGTAATAGAGCATGTGTTTGGGCTGCTCAAGTCACGGTTCCGGTGTCTGGACACATCTGGTGGAGACTTGCAGTACACACCAACTACATGTACCCAAATTGTCATGGTATGTGCTATGCTACATAATATGATCTTGCGAAAACAGCTGCAGCAGGACCAGCATAGGGCCGGGCCAAACAGCCCCCCACCATTGCCAAGGCCATCACAGGCAGAGCGTGACTCGGAGGAGGAACAACCTGAGCCTGCCCCAGTAGGCAGAAGGAGGCATGCCCAGTATGCCCTGGCCTTGGCAAAGAGGCAACGCATAGCACATACACTGGCTCAGTAGGAATCCTGGGAATGATACCCCCTCTGACTCACTCAAATAATAACATGGATGCCTAAAATGACATGACCTGCTCACAAACATGTACAGGGAAGTGTAATATGCGCATCCGACAGAGGCAGCCCTGCAGCACCACCTGAAGTATGAATGCCATGTGTTAAGTAATGTAACACCATATACTATATGCACACCTGAGCACCCTGACTAACATCCACCCTCACCAAGCATGAAGCCACAAAATGACGATGGGATGATCAAGTGCAATAACTGGCTGAAGTAATGCAGTTACTCAAAGGGGAGCCAATGTGTTTCAGGCTGGGAAGACATGCGGAGCATGACATGATGCACCACCTGCTAGGGGTGGCATGCACCCATCATGCCATGCCCCATGGATACTGGCAAGGGCTGTCAGTACCCACAGCATGCCCTGAATAGGTAAGTCTCAAAACACAAACCCACCTTCATAGGTTCCACAAGGGATAGGAACCTAGATGTAATGCTACCCAATGCCAGATGTCTAAACAGCAAGATGTGTGCAGTGTAAACGCACACAGTATGGAGAATGTAGATACCAGTCCTGTAATAGAGAACTGGGTCAAGGCTCACATCAGTACCCTAAGACTACCAGGTCACACCTCATACTGTGCTGTACAGCCGCAAAACATGGAACAAGCTACGAAAGGAGGGTGACTAGCAATAAATGTCAAGGATAACCACACCCCCATGATGGTACCACAACAAGAAGCTGCATGGATTAGCCATGGTCAAATACCAATGGCTAAAACCGCCTCCCAGTATATAGCCTGCTGCAGACTACTGTCCTAATACCAGGAACTGCACCTGGCCTATGTCGGAATACATGAATATATCAAGCCCCCCAAACCACATTATATTGCTTGACTGAAAATACTCAGACATACACCGGGAGCATTATACTAGCACCAACACAGTAGGAGAAAAGTTCCCAGAATACATAAACCAAAATGCCCAGGAACAATGTACCACTCCCACAAGAGGGGTAAGCATACTGGATGTGATAATCAGCAACATGTGTACTGGATGGCAAGATGAGAAGTGTACCCCTCACCGGTAAGACCAGACCATAGAGTAATCACACTGGGTATACACATCCTGACCCCAGTCCCTGGCCAGAATACCACAGTGAAAAACACGTGTAAAGCATAGGTTGCAGCCCTCCAAACCGATGTGGAATCCATGAAAGGCCCTGTGCAGGTGCAGAATATGGGACACACCACAGAACATGTTATACAGGCATTCCATGAACACAGCCAGGAATGCTTGGAGTATGCAATCACAAATAACAACAACACACAATGCCATACACGCAGGCATCTGGCATGCTGGACTCCAGCCATTACCAAACCATGCAAGAGAATGAGGAAGTTACCACATGATAGAGCAAACATAAAAAGGGAAGAAATCACTGACCAGTAGTATGGCAATAACATATGTCCACACATACAATCCACTAGTTCCAGCCACAACAAGTAGAATCTGTGAATCCAGAGGCAATGTGACACCAGTCCCAAGTACACAGACAACCACAACACCCCCCAATAAATACAAATACATATTATAGATGCAACCATGTATCCAAACCAGAGGTTGAGCGCCACCAACTCAGTACTGTCAAAACTAGTCAGGAGGAGAAGGTAACCACATACACCACAAACCCAGTTCCACATAGACCTACCACAACTAAACCAAACACATAAACACAGACAAATATTCCCGGAGGCCTTAATTACAAACACACCACACCAACAGAAGCCTCCAAAGCAGATCACAAGCAACCACAACCTTCAAACATAGCACCTGCAACGAATAGTATGCAAAGCTGGTGTGCCAAACAGTCACAGGCCAGAAGGAGAAACAAAATGCCTGATACAGTTGTAATAGGTGTCTGTATAGGCAGACACACTGCTGTCCCACTCACCAGACTGAACAAGGGAAAGGGTAGAGTAAGCTGCCTGTAGGCTGCCACAAAATGCCACATAACACAAGTACGCAGGTCACCCCAAAGCAAGCAGAAATATGATGCACTCAATGTCCATGCTGGTGTGAATTACCTCAGATGTACCTCCCTGGTCAACATGAAAAGAGACATGGATGGTCCCTCTGAGTATGTACCCCAGGCCGGTATGACACTGGCTGTGTGCAGCATCCAACCCTCACCAAGAATGATGCCACAGTACAAACACAGAATGCTCATGTTTAACAGCTGGCACAGTTATAGCTGTCAGTCCAAGAGGGTCTAATGTCTGTCTGCTTGAGATGTCAAGCATGACAAGCCATGCTGCTGTTCCAGGGATGGCTTGCACCTGTTACCCGTGTGCATCTGGATACCGGATAAGGCCTTTGCCGCCTCCATAGAGCCGTATGTAGGCAAGGCCAAAAAGACTACCCACCACCCTAGAAAACATAAGTGGTAGGAAACATAAGGGTAATGCTGACCAATGCCAGATGTGTAAACTGCAATATGCATGCCCCTGAGGCACTTACCATTATGGAGAACATCGATGTCTGTGCAGTGACACAAGCCTGCTGCAAGCCTAGTGATAGCACACCAGCACTACTAGGTTATACCACATATCATGTGTTATGGCCCCAACACCTGCACCAAAACATCAAAGGAGGGGGAGTATCCATATGCAGCACAGACACCCATATTGCCAGGTAACTGACAATGCACAAAGCAGCGGAGACCACCCATGTGCACCTAACTGTAGTCAAAACTGCTGTACAGTCTGTAGCATGCGACAGACCACACTCTCACACACAAGAACTCCACCCAGACATCCTGAAGACACTGGACAGTATGAATGTCCCACCAAATATCAGACAAGGTACACACAAATTACCACATAGGTGGCAAACCATTATGTATGCAAGGAGTAATCAGGGACCTAGGGACACAGGTCGACAGTAATCTGTCATGTGACACTCACAATGCCAATGTGGCTAGGAAGATTGTCGATATTGGACACCGTATCATGAAAGGATTCACATCTACATCAACAGAGGTCACTGTGCCGCTGTACTGTTCCCTTATCAGACCCATAATCTAGTACAATGACTCATATGGGATGTACCGTGCGACACCTGCAGCGGTTCGAAGACCTCATAGTTACCCCACCAACAGGATAAATGGTGTGAAATATATGTCATATGCTGCCTGGCTGTAGACACCCCAGCTGAATGCAGTCACAAACTGCCTACACAGAGGCATTGTATGTCTGTTGTACAAGGCCATGTCCAACACAGGAGTAATGGACATGCTCCACCACAGGAAATCAAAGCCATTGGAGCTGTGAGAGTGACAGATGTCAGCCTCAACACATAATGAAATAAGATGTGCTGGAGGGACAGATACATAACCCAGAGGCTCCCCACACCCAGAAACAGGATCCCAATCCATGTTAGGCAGAGCCCCTCACTGACACCCCTCAACAGGAATATTGCCAAGTGGATGGATGATTGTACATGTATACTGGGGGTCCTCACTGTGTCACGACCAGACAGAGGCACAGTGAAGAAATTCATAAATGGCCATAATAGAACATAGCAAGGGGTGGCGAAAGACACACACACTCTGGCTAGGCTTACTAATGGCCTAGGGTGTATAGCCTAGTATGAACCCATGAACCTATGAAGATACAAAACGTACAGGACACTAAGGATAATCACAAGGCTTACCCAACTGATGGTAGGAACCATGTTGGGCATCCACAGATATGTTCCGAATCACACCGATATTACAAACAACATACCAAACACACACACATATTGCTAACATACAACCTGTCAGGTGCAGTGCAAACCCCCAGAGTGCAAAATACCTATCCCAGCAGACTGATGGTCCCCTGACATTGCAGATGCTGAGCTAACAGCCATCACCTGCAAAGCAGAACACACAGCAGCAAAGGTATGTGATGGTGTCCTGTGCTGAGGCCAACATGGACTCCAAGAATAAGGGAATGCCAAATCACACTACTGCCCAATGTCAGCCTTACCACAGGATATGTACCCAAAGAGCAGTGTACAACAACAGTGGTCCATCACAACAAAGGTGTTGCCTGAATGGATACTGCAAACTACCACCCCAGGATCCTGACAAGCTTGTTCTGCACAGCTATGGAAAAGATCAGTATGTACCGCAGACAGAAGGCTATTGTGGACCTACTGATACTGAACCCTACACAGTGTGGCTGTTGTAACTGCAGATCCTGCCCCTAAACATGTTTGACCCATTTGAAGCAGTCATTAAGGTCATTGATGAGGGCAATGTGGTCCACACAGCGTAGCTGGACCGTGCACATGCTTCTAGACAATACCATACGAGTTCAGTATGAATACGTTCACCAGCTTAAATATATATACCCCTATGTCAGTAGAGGGGTTGCAAACCAGACCAAGGACAGAACTGACATGGTCAGACATGCCGCATCCATGTCAGACTACAAAGCAGATATGAGTGGCATCCCACAAGGCCTGGTCTTGGCCCCCCGTTCTGTATATATGTCCCATAGGTATAGGCCAACATGGAAGGACTGTGACTGAACATGTATGCAGAGGAGTACAAACAGCCCATCATATACGACCCCCAGCTGACACAAGCACCCCACAAAAGGGCCACCTACAAACAGACAACTGGAGCCATAGCTATGTCAGCAAGCTAATTGCAGAACTGTGTATAGACAACCACCATGGATATACAGTAAGTGCCCACAAATTACCACACAGGTGTTAACCCATGACGTACCTAACATGTAATGTGAGACCTGGGTACAAAAGGTGATAGATATCCTGCACTGGACAAACATGTGGCTGTAGTGTTCGCAGAAACATATACTATATACCCACCCAAACATGAAGATTGGCAGATGTAGATAAGGGGAACTCACTGTGGCTCTGCAGTCATCCTCCATCAGCGTCACAAGTGACTACAATAGCCCCTGTGGGATATACTGCAGCAGACACCTCCATCAACTGTAAAGTCCACAACAGTACCCCACCAGGAGTAGCAAAGAGCATGAACAGATGCCATGTGTTGCCTGAGTAAACAAACTGCAGCCCCACACACCGCCATACTGCCCAGCTACAGGCAAGCTGTGCCTGATGTATGAAGCCATGTCCAACCTGGAATGAATGAACATGTTGCACCTTGTACAATCTGAATGGCAGTGAGCTATGCACATGAGAGACCTGAACCCCAGCACTGACATACATAGGACAAGCTGTACAGAATGATCCATAACACAGAAGGCACCCCCACTCTTCAGTAAACTCCTGGTCCAGGTCAGCCAGAGAGTCACATATTGACACCCCTCAAGAGGAATCCTGATGAGTGGATGGGAGATGGTAGGCTAACCCTGGGTATCACTGTTATGTCAGAGGTAGACGGAGGCACAGTATACTAACCATGACATATGTCATGGCAAACTCCAATTACAATGTGTGTCGAAGGACAAACACACCCTGTGACTAGCATCAGAAATGGCATAGGGAACATTGCTAGTGTTTGCCAATGTCCACCCATGTTGTGGAATACACTAGCAATGCTGGACGAGCCTGGTGTAGGTAGTCCATATCTGAACATAATGCAACATGGTCACATGTGCACAACTGGCCCCTACACAGTTTGTTGTGCTCACTATGAAGATGTCAAGCAGTCATAGGACTAAAGCCCAGGATACTGTCCACCACAGTGAAAGTACTGAACCAGTACACTATACGGTACTACAGTGTTAGGTCATTATGAAAGTATATTGAGAACTGTCTGCAAAGTATCCCATGCAATCCCTGCAGGCACAGTATAATCCCTGTTGTGGCAGACATGAAGCAGTTGGCTAGTTAGTACACAACATGACACCCAACACACAACCATAAACGTGAGATATTGTTGAAGTTCACACACACCCAAATATGTGGTGGACTTCAGAGTGCACCATATGGAAAGCTCACACTGGGCATGCTCGCACACTTTGATAAATGAGGCATAAGTCAGACAACATGCCATGGAAAGGCTGAACTGGGCATGCTCACACACTTAGGCCATATCTCCATTTAGCAGTTGGCCACACATATCTGGTATTTGTACGTGTCAGTCCAGGAACCAACCACAACACAGCAATCTGCCCAGTGCACACAGTAAATGACTACAGAGACATAAGTGATATAGTGGATCGCCGTCATATGCAAACATCTTCCACAGATACACAAGTTGGTCATAGGTACAGGGAATGCTATGGCAATAAAGACCTGCAAACAGTAGAACAGCACAACAAATATTGTGCATCCGACAATTGAACATATGGGTGTACAGGTCAATACTAGGCTTGTTGCCCTAGGGAATGACAGCTCAGCCAGAGTGTGCTTTGCATCTGCATCCCCAGTACAGTAGGCTACTGTGCCACTGTAAAGTAGGTCACAGAAGGCAACATGTGAGGCTAGTGAGCTGTGCCTCTGTCTAGCAGGGGCACTGTGGAGGTCCCAGGGATTGAATGTGCTAAGCCATAGCCATGTTGTCGGTGTGTGCTGGGAGAGGGTTGCTGAGGATCTCTGACAGTAGGTGTCCGTCAATAACAGACTGAGGGGAGCCCTATCTGCATTCTATGGACGATTCCACTGTCAACACTGTGTTGTAATGATTATGTGTGAAAGAAGTGCCGTGCCGGAACTGTTCACAGATGTCCTCCCTCTGTGGGCTACAGCTCTGCAATGTATTAGCTCACTCTGTCTGTTGTACGGCGCATATATGGCTGGTGTACAGCTGACAGGTTTCTTGTTGTGGAGCAGTCATGGGTATATGTGGGATAGCATGATCAATGCAAACCGTACACATGCTCATAGAATGCAATTGTCAAGGATTATGCTGAGTGGCCAGTATAGTCCCCCAGCATGGGTCCTCTGAAGTCGTCCACCCCAGTCTTCACAAGTGTATAGTCTGCTTGTGCTAAATACAGTTTGTGTGCAGTGACAACCTTGCCTGGGGGTGGAGATGGGATATGGATGTCCAGGGAAAGGTGGGTATGGTCAGATATCAACAATGGTGGTCTACCTCTGGTGTGGAACAGTGAGTACCCACGTTGCAGATGGACAGTTGCAATATGTATTCCCCCATGTGGCTGTGGTGTGTGGTTCTGCCATAGCACATGGACCTACAAATTGTAGTGGCTGTAGGGTAAAGTGGTAGAGGCCTGAGTAGTTCTCACACACAATATGCCTGTACCTGATGTTAACAACTGGAGTGGTGTATGTGAACACCTGCATATCCCGGCACTGTTCCCAGGGAAGCTAAGTGTGTGTCCTGGATGTGGGTGTGGTGTTCTGGACTGGTTGTGTTGTGTGTTACAGGTCCTGTGGTCACAAAGCATGGTATAGAACATAACCTGCCAGTGCAATGTGCATATCTGACCCTGACGTAGGTGGCTGCAAATGCATATATATGCTATCCCCCACCTGACAGGTAGTACTACATGTACATACCTCTGTAGAAATAAAGATGTCAGCACCCTATAAATACTGCAGGTGCAGAACAGATGCCCAGTAATTTGGATAGTGCGCTCTGCTAATGCGTCTCCCTCAAGTGTCATAATATAGTTAGGTAGGGGTTTGAATCCTGCAAATGCTCAGTGTGGGTGGGTGAGTGGAGTTTGTGTGTGTGAAAGGCTGTGAGAGGGAAATGTCCCTTTTGCCAACTGGGAAAACACACTACAGGATGCACATTCCCCTTTCTAAACACTGATGATGTCAGCACCCTATAAGTGCAGCAGGAGAAGGGAATCCTCCCAGTAATGCGAATAGCGCACTCCGCTAATGCGTCCGTCTCAAGTGTCATGACATAGTTAGGTAGGGGTTTGAATCCTGTACATGCTCAGTGTGTGTGGAGGGGGTTAGTGTGTGTTCAAGACTGTATAAAATAAGTATCCCTTTTGCCAACTAGGAGAACACACTACAGGATGCACATTCCCCTTTCTAAATACTGATGATGTCAGCACCCTATAAGTGCAGCAGGAGAAGGGAATCCTCCCAGTAATGCGAAAAGCGCGCTCTGCTAATGCATTTGTCTCAAGTGTCATAACATAGTAAGGTAGGGGTTTGAATCCTGTACATGCTCAGTGTGTGTGGAGGGGGTTAGTGTGTGTTCAAGACTGTATGAAAGAAGTATCCCTTTTGCCAACTAGGAGAACACACTACAGGATGCACATTCCCCTTTCTAAACACTAATGATGTCAGCACCCTATAACTGCAGCAGGAGAAGGGAAGCCTCCCAGTAATGTGAATAGCACGCTCTGCTAATGCATCCGTCTCAAGTGTCATAACATAGTTAGGTAGGGGTTTGAATCCTGTACATGCTCAGTGTGTGTGGAGGGGGCTAGTGTGTGTGCAAGTCTGTATGAAGGAAATATCCCTTTTGGCAACTAGGAGAACACACGACAGGATGCACATTCCCCTTTCTAAACACTGATGATGTCAGCACCCTATAAGTACAGCAGGAGAAGGGAAACCTCCCAATAATTCAAATAGCGCACTCTGCTAATGCGTCTCTCCCGAGTGTCATAATATAGTTAGGTAGGAGTTTGAAACCTGTAAATGGCATGTGTGTGTATTTGGATGTGGGGACTCTGTGTGTATGCAATTCTGTATGAAAAACATGTGCTTTTTTGAAATCAGGGGATCACACTACATGATGCACATTACCCTTTCCAAACAGTGATGATGACAGCACCCTATACATACAGCTTGAGAAGAAACATCTGCCAGTACTCAGAATAGTGCAACCTGCTACAGCGTCACTCTCAAGTGCCATAACATATTTAGGTAGGGGTTTGAAACCTGCAAGTGGCAAGTGTGTGTGTTTGGATGTGGGGAGTTTGTGTGTGCATTTCCGTATGAAAAACATGTTAGTTTTGGCAATCAGGAGATCACACTACCTGATGCACATTACCCTTTCAAAATACTGATGATGTCAGCACCCTATAAGTACAGCCAGAGAAGAGGAATTATCTAGTAATCCGAATAGTGCGCTTTGCTAATGCGTCTCTCTCATGTGTCGTGACTTAGTTAGGTAGGGGTATGAATCCTGCAAATGGCAAGTGTGCGTGTGTGTGTGTGGGGGTAGTAAGGTGTGTGTAAATGTAAGTGTGAGAGAACAGATCCTTTTGGCAAATACTACAATACACCAGATGCTGCATATTCCCCCAGTAAACACAGGGGATGTCACCACACTATCAGCACAGCCAAACAGGGCTAGTTGGCTAGTAATGCCAATAGTGCGCTCTGCTACTGTGTCTATTACCATTGTCAGAGTACAGATAGGTATGTTTTGGTAACCCACAACTGCCACATGTGGTTGTGTCACACATTATGACCTTGTGTGGGTCTTTGTACATAACAATGCATGCCATTGCCTAAACCAGCAATGGCATTGCACACATGATGTATGTGTGTGACACATACACATAAATACCTGTGACCTGCAGTAGTTACCATGTCTGACACATGCCTCAAGTGGATAAATGGTATTTGCAATGTATACCAATATGACTGTGTCTTACTGTGCAGGGGCCACATGCGGTATGTGTCTATACAGTGCGGGTGTATATGGTAAAATACCTACAGCAGGGGATACACATCTGGTCTGGGCCATATAGTGTACATGTAGTCAATGTACAGGTGCTGCATGTTCCCACCTGTTGTGGTAGTGGTAACATGTCATTCCACTGCAATTCAGTGACCACATGCTGTGAACCCTTCAACTAGTGTGTTGTAGCTACAGTAATGCTCATGCACAATGTTTGGCTGGATGCAGTCCAGCCATATAAAGACAGTTCTTGAGACTGTCATATTGCCAGTGTTGTTATGGAGGATAGGTGGTCTTCCTGTGTATGGGAGGGTTGTGTGTGCCAGGCTATGAACCAGATGGCGGTCTGACACACTGTTAGCCGCACATGATTAGGCCCTGATGCTTTGTGCTGTGCCAACAACCTGGAGGTGTGTGTATCTGTGGTGCCTTGGGATACCACCCCCCTGTCCATGTGTGTTACATGTGTAGGGGATGACAGGCATGGTATGGGACATAACCGTTCAGTGATGGGTAACACCTGTGAGCCATGAATCAGGACTCTGGTACTGCACAGACATTGCAGTTCACCGTGCTGAAGACAGTGTCCGGTGCATGCATCTTGCGGTGTACACTGCTGTTGTCGTGTAGCAGCACTGTTAGTGTCCTAACCTGTGTGATTCCCATGGAGGTGGCTATGTAAACCATGTCCTGCAGCATAAGGCAGTATGTGTGTATCAAGGAGCTTTGCCAATATACATCGGGCCATGGGTGTCACATGCAAGATGACTCTTGCACATCATTGTGGCTTCCCTAGCATGTAAGCACATGTTGACAGCCAGCGGATACCCTATAAATGACATTGGAGACTGAGCATAATGTAGACATACAACACCCTTCCCACATATAGTGGTAGCATACCTGGTGAGGGTATGTTGGCAACCAAGATCAGGCTCATACTGGCCTGTGCCACATGCTGAGAGATCCATTCTATGTTCCCTATCATGTAGTCCAGGGAGGTATGTCTCAGGTCAGCCATACTGGCATGGTCAATGAGTGAGTCATATGTGTCCATGCCTCTGACTGACCTGTATGCATGTGTTCTGTGGTGGACCATAGTGCCCCTGAGGCATATCACTGTGACCTTCACCAGATACAGCCTGTTGAGCGGGACCCCAGTGCAGCACCCAAGACAGGTACCTGACACGTCTGTAGCAGGTGTGTTGTGTAGCCCTACAGGCTGTGAGTGTGTGGAACACAGGATGTGTGTGCCATGTGTGGCATGTGCTCTGTTCCGATGGAACATATGCTTGTGTGCCAGCTGCAGAGGTGTGTGATGCTCAGGCAGGATGGTATTCTGAGTCCCCACGTATGCCCCAGTGTGTGCAGCATGTCAGTGTGTGTCAATGTCTGATTTGTATTGTAGTCACTGTAATATTTTTTATTTATTTATTTATTTATCTTACATTTGTTGACCGGGATAGTCCGACTGGATGCATGTCCATTTTCAGCGGAGGCCCGGGGAGAAAAGCTGCAAGGGTAAGCAGATACAGCATTACATAATACCAGCATTACATATTACAAACAGATTATTTACAGAGATTACATAAGTAAGCAAGTTAAACATGTTCCACAGGTTAAAGTTAATCCTGAGCACAAGTCAGGATTAAATTAAATTACACAGTAAACTGGTTAACAGATTTTACACATTCGAGTTAGCCAGGCTTGATACATTGACATAGCCAGTTAAGTGACAAATGTTGTTTGAGTCTAGTGTTAAATTGACCTAAGGTGGAAAGTAAGGTAATATCAGCTGGAAGTGAGTTCCAGGATCTACTTTTGCAAAGAGAGAATCACCGGCTGTGTTATCAATTTTGCTACTCTGAATTAGTAGTTTGTTAGAGGATCGAAGCAGTCTAGGATTGTTATAGGGGGTGATAATATTTGAAGTGCAGGAGTATTGTCCAGATTATAGAGGATTTTCTAGGCCATAATCAGTGCACCTTGGCCTCTGCACCAATTGTAAGCCAGCATTTGCTAATTGCATACAGCCTGTTGTGTACTGATTGCAGTTCTCACTGTGATTTCAGGACAGTGCTATAAAAGGGTATGTGAGATAGGCGTTGCCCTTTCAGATTGTAAGGGCGGGGACCATGCTGGTATGCTGTGGACACTGTTCTGTGAGTGTAAAGGTTAGTTTCTCTCTCATGATTCAGGCTGTGTTGTAGATTCACATTTCTACATTCCTCTCTCCTGTTCCCTGTAGTAAGTGTGTATGCACAATGACACCTACAACTATATATATATATATATATATATATATATATATATATATATATGTGCATATACATACATTTATATATGTACATTAACTGACATTATTACCTACAAGCTACCAACTAGCATGGCTGTTTCTGTTCACACACTACTATTATGGGAGTCCAGTAGTTTTGACAGTAATTCTAAATGACATGCCTTGGGTACTACACATCCTATATTCCCTTTACATTCATCTCTACTATTACATGTTATATTTATTATAGCACAATGTTCTTGTATAAGAGTCATGGCTTAGTGGTAGGTCATACAGACTACTGTTTCCAAGGTCCTGGGTTCGGGACTGACAGTGGGATTTTATTTTGCTTTTGAACTGATTACAGGACCTGTCAATCAAAGTGACTAAGGCACTTTTAAGCAGTTGCAACCGGGTTAGCGCTGGTTTGCGTGGAGCTCACGCATGCGCACGGGTGGTTAGCTCCACGCACACCCGCTTACAACCGCTTAAACGTGCTTACTCTGGCACACACCTGTGCTATTTTCTTTGAAAGAAATGAAAATGGGGAGACAGAAAAGTGGTGAAAAAGGGGTTACAAAGAGGGTAAGACAGTAGGGAAACAAGCTTGGGATTTGCAGGAGGGATGTAGGTAAGGCCCATAGCTGCCCATTTCTTCATCAGCAACAGCTTTGCATATGTATGTAATTTGGTGTGACATTTGAAACCTTCCACCCCTGAGAGAGGTGTCAGGACAACAATAATACTTGTTGTACAGCCAATTGTAATTGATAGTTTCCATGTCCAGCAGACATGTGTGCGGAATGGGCAGCTATGTATGGGGCGTAATTTTTTTGTGGGTACAGAGTGCCCTTTTTTTTTTTTTTTCAGGTGAGAGGGGTATGTCAGGTGAAGAAGTCAGTACAGCTGGGGAGGTAGGTTGGGTAGGTAAACAGACAAGACAAACAAGATGCATACAGGGGCATTGTATGACATGTGTGGGGGGGTTACATAATTGACGGGGATGGAGGTTTGGCTATCCAGAGCCCATGAGCCCACAGACGGCAACAGTGGAACTGATATCCCCACCCATAGGCAGTTGCCACTGTTCCTTCACTGCCCAGGATGGGGCTGTGCTGGGGGCTGTGTAGGCCAGGCAACAGGCATGCCCGTAAGTTGTGCCACCCGTGCCTCAAGCTGGCGTAGGGGCTTGAGTCCCGAATCTCCCTACGCACCGCAGTCCGGACACTACGGAGGGTGAGTGGTGGTTCTCCTCCGGCCACACTTGCAGAGGGGGGGTGAGCCCCATCCTCTGCAGTGCTTCCACCTGCAGGTGGCACAGGGCCACCGGAGGAGGGTCCAGACTGGGTACTAGTGCCAGGTGCACTCGCCAGCTGAGGTGGGAGAGGTGGGTCCACTGGAACCCACCTTCCCCGTCATCCTATGTTTTGCATTATGTCATGACAGTTTGGGTTAGTGACATATAATACCATTCACAATTAGTTGTAACAGCATGCATTAGTATTCCCATTAACCAAACACCCAGATATTCACACCATTGAACAGTGAGCATAACACATGCATAATTTGAACAGCAATACACAGTCCAACAACATGCAGGGTTGATTGATGGCAACAGGCCATCAGGTTTGGATGTATGAACAGGGCAGATGCATCAACGGACATGCAAATATATATGACCC
Source organism: Protopterus annectens (assembly GCF_019279795.1). NCBI lineage: Eukaryota > Metazoa > Chordata > Ceratodontiformes > Protopteridae > Protopterus > Protopterus annectens. Next base: position 1,008,993,392 of record NC_056726.1, read on the forward strand.
AACAGGACAAACGTCCAGGAGTGTTAATTGTGATTGCACATACCATTTTCACGTGGAATGGGTTATATGTGGTTATAGGGTGGGGTGAAGAAAATAATATTACCACCTTCAAATACCAATACATATGCTGTACATTTCTAATAGCTGCACATATATACACACTACTGTTCTAACTACAGTTTCCTATATGATAACTATTTCAGCTTGGTGATAGGGGCATCAATATACATTTTATTGTTCTTCATACACATTCATATCTAGCTTTGTTCAGCTACATCATCCTGCTACATTTGCTTTATATAGCTGTAGACAAGTGTGGATGTTTGGTATATCAGACAATCATACTATCTGCATATTGCAGACTGAGAGCAACATATCCAGATTTTGGGATACACATTCCAGATGCAGCAACACTTTGAACAGATTTCGCTGTTTGGTTTGGATTCTCACATGCATTTCATTCTGTACTGACTGCAGTATACTTTATTCAGGGGTTATTACTACTGTATTGCTGGATTCATGACACTTTCTCACACTCTCTCACTTGTTTTCATTTTACTATTCTAGGCTTTATTGACATGTTTTACCTGTAGTTATTACAATCCTTTCCAGCAGTCTCACTTCTGTCATGTTTCAGTATTTCAACAGGTATATATTTCACACATGTGATTTCATCATCTTCTGCAGCTATACTTTTCAGCCTGCTGCAGGTTGTGTACTATTTTCTTACAGGTGGGGCATTTTTATTTCAGAATTTATGTCAGACATTTTCATTTTTCTGTTTGGCTTCCAGGCTGCAACACACTTTTGTAATCTAGCAATAATTGCAAACACTTTCACACTGTTACTTGCACATTTTATTCCTTAGTGACTACACTGCACTCTTTTGCTGACTGTCATACTTTTATATTTCTTTATAGTTACTGGTAGTGGATTACTGACCTGCCTGGTGGTGCAACCGCACCAGCCTATCGCCATAGGCTCTGCAGTTCACAGAACGGACACCTGCAGCTGCAATATAAATGAAGTAATATTGGAATACACATCTCCATAATATCAGCTAGTTTAATTTCTTACATACATAATTAAATGTAACTTACTCAGTAGTGGGGTGTTGGGCATTTGCCGGGCCTCCTGGATCCAAAGGTTCAATTGGTCCTGCTTGCATCTCTTCAGGTCCGCATGGTGGTGACGGACCTGCTCACCAGTCCTTGGAATCCCTGTGGCACTGGTGAGATCATGAGCCAACCGGTCCCACGCCTCAGCCCTGTATGCTCCCCAGAGGACCTGGCCCTGCATGAGTTGGGCCTCATGATTGTGGACTAGGAGCCAGACCATGTACCTGGACTCCTCAACGCCCCACCTCTGTGCTTGAAAGCAACTACCCTCTCCTACTCCTGTCATTCTGCCTGCAGTTCAGTTCTACAATCGTTTATGCTGTGTATTCCCACCTATGGGGCTTATATAGTCCGTTTTTCCCGCACATATCTGTGATTGGCCATTTTGGAATTGTATCAACTTCAGTAAACCTGCATTGTCATGCTCCAGTTTGTATTCATTCCTATATATTAGCTATTATTGCATTTATAGGTACTGCTGTCATGGCTTAGTGGTTCAGTACCTTGACTATGGTGTATAGTATCCTGGGTTCGAACCTGGCCACTACTTTTTATTTTTATGACTGTCTAGACAAGCTGAGGGGTGTGTCTGTGTAAAGGCAGTTTTGATACGGCTTGCTCAATATTGCCCGTCGGTTAGCTTGTTTGCGCAGCGCACAGCTCCGCGCAAACGGGGTACGCTGGTTTAAGCCTCATTTGGCTATCAGCATGCATATTACACTCAGCTCAGTTAGGGGCACATAGATTTAGCGTGTTAAACCACTACTCAGCTACGGGCACTCATTTTGCACCAGTTAAACCACTGCTCACCTACGGGCAGATGCACTCAACCTGTTAAACTGTAGCTCAGCTATGGGCACATCTGGCATTTTTTATTGTTTTGTTACCTCACATTTCTTCAATATAAATGGGCTATTTCATTACATTTTACATAAAATGTGATTTTATGTGTACATATTTGTCAGGGACTTGTTTCGTGCTTATTTTGCTAAAAATAAAAATTGGTGTTGTGGGGGCTCGAACCATGAATGCCTGCTCTTCAGCCAACATCCCTACTGCTACGCTATTGCTTCTTGGCTTACTTTGCATATTTAGTTCTTATATGCTTTCCCACTGACTGCTAACTGTAGCTGCGCTACGGGCACGCCCGTGCAAACGAGCGCACTCACTTTTAAACATCTTTACAATTTAAAAAAAAATGATGTGATGTTCATTTGTACATTTTATGTTCGTAGTCTGTGGGGACATGTGTTGTGTTGTGTTTATTCACATTTCCATGGACTCTGGCGTGGGTGTTTACTTTGGGCACTTTTACTCTTCTGGGGGCGTGTCCGCTTACAGGGCTCGGCCTACGGACACGCCCCCTACTGTCTTACATGGACCGTGTTAGCCTTAGGTGTGATTCAGCATGCTCTCATGAATATGCAGAGCATGCTGACATCACTCAGTTTAACTGCAGCCTCCATGTATGAGTTATAACTCTTACATGGAGGCTTCGTGAATCCTGCCCCATAAATCTAGAGATCATTGTTCTTCACATATATTGAATAACTAGGTGAGTGAAGGAACAGAAATGTCTATAAATCTGAATGGATGCATGGAAGAATAACAACAGTTTTAGTCAAAGATAATCTTAAAGTATGACAGTGCTCTAACACAGTTAAGATTTTTTGACTAATTTTTATTTATTTATTGTATTTATTTTTTATTTGCTAACTGGGTATAAAGGATAGTCATAACAGTTTATAGCCACAACCCAGGCCGACAGGCAAATCTAAACAGCAACAATGTAAACAAAGTCATTTGCAGGCAACTACAAACCATAAAGTAAACAGTAATAACACAAACAGAGAAGATTATAACTGGGTTTCCAGTCATAACCACCTTATTATGTGTTTGATACATGGATGATGAGAAATTCTCCTAAAACCTGAAGCTTGAGAGGTGACTTTTGGCATCCATGTTGAGAACACGTAATGCTGGTTAGGATCAGATACCCAATCATAATTCTTTGTAGAGCATGGAGCTTTATCTGCTTCAGTTAAGGGAAAAAATGTAGGAGCAGAATTGTTTTACCAGCTTTCAAAGTCTTTGAAAAGCAGTTAACACTCTCAGACAGCAGGCAAAAACAAAGTGCCTCTCTGTAGAGCTAACACTTTGAAAGCTGTTAAGGTTCTTCTTTCTGAGTACAAACTTCATTTCAAATCATCCCTTAAATACTAAATACTGAAACATTAAATGGATAATAGGAATTCATTAAACAATTAATTAAATCATTAAATAAAACAGTTCGTCTTTTTAAAGGAACAAAGAAAACCATAAAAAAACTGTTTTCAAGAACTGTTTGAAGGAACAAAAGATAGGTAACAATGCCATTTACATCAACAAAGGTAAATAATTAAAATGGTAAGAATCATAGGTGTAAATATAATTGTGAATGCAAATATAAATATGAATGTTACAATGAGAATAAATATGTAAATGTTAAATATAAATATAGATATAAATATGTTGTAAAATTAATTTCATGTATATAAAAAAGCTGTATGTAAAATTTAGAAATATTGTTAAAATTATTAATGAATAAGCACATGCTGAATCACAATAGCTAAACCTATTAATAAATATATACAAAATATAAATAATTGCATAATGTCAAATGAAAATTAATGTCAATAAGTTGTAGTAATGATAGAAAATACTCTTACGTATACGTTTATATAAAATGTGATCTTAGTTTAAGAATACTGGAAATTGATATTTGTTCATTAATGCCAGGCCATTTGGTGGCGTTGAGCCTTAGTTGCCATAAGCACTCTTTTGCTTCTAGCATGGTTTTTTCGTCACCACTTTTATGTATATTGTGTGGTATTCTATCAAAGACGAAAAAAAGAAATCTTTTGAAATTAGAACAATTAATACTATGATTGTATAACGTACTAGTTGTTTTATGTTTTTTGATGTCACTCAAATGTTCTATGATACGTGTTTTTAACTTTCTAATAGTTTTACCTATGTAAAATGCTTGGCAAACTGTGCAAGACGCAGCATTGTGCTACACGCAATGGTTATGCTTCCTCTAACCATATTACTACTTCCACTATGGATTTAAAACAATTTCTTCAACCTCCTTCCTTGAACAAGGGTACCCACACATTATCTAGGGACATGGGCACACTGAATGCACAAATGACGGAATTTGAAAAAACTTTGAAAGCTTTCAAGTCCCTACAGATGGACAATGCATTCTTGGAATGTTCATTGGAGTTAAAGCAAGTGCCCAAAGGGTTATGCATTTTTAAATTACCTCACGGGTTCGAGGAAGGTACAGAAACATTTTTTGAACTTTTACTACTGTTTGACAGAACTGGTCTCGAGCTTTTGAGACTTATTATTCACAATAATTCTGATAAATTGAATATTTTAAATGACAAATTGTGTTTTTTAGACAGAAATATCAAAGCAGACTTATTGTTTGAACATAATAAATTTAGACTGGACAATATTTACAGGGACATGGATAGGTTCATCAACAAAGGGCTTGATATTAAGAATCATAAAATTGAGAGGGACAGTTATGATTACAAAAACAATAAAGTATATACTCATTTTAAGGAATACAAAAATATGAAATATAACTGTGAAACTCAAGGAACCAACAATCAGAATAGATACAACCCCACTACTGCTAATGTACACATACACAGAAGCAATATCAACAATAATGATGAAGCACAACCTGTTTTTTTAGACCAGCCAACATTGAGGAGGTCAGAAAGGTTAAGAGAAAGGCAGGGCAGTCACAACCAACAGCCACACAACAATTACAACAGGGTGGTTTACAGAACCAACTCATGGCACAGATAGACAGTTTCAATACAACAGATTTAAATCATGATGTTTTCAATGATTTTGTTTTATACACTAAAACACCAAATGTGATTGTTGATGTACATGAAAAATCTGATATAATTTTGGATTCGTGTAATTGTACCACGAACACTTCTGTTGGGGTTTGTACTACGAATTGTTTGATTGTTCCATTACCACACATTTAGGTTTTAGTTTATACAATTTTACAGAACAAAATTTTGGTAAGAATTTTTTAGATTTATTTAGCAAAGGATTCACATTTGTGCCTACATTTAATTTAGACATTGGAAAGGTCGTTGAAAGGTAAATTAAAAATGCTGGTTACTGCCACAGCACGCTTGCTTATAAAAAAGATAAGTAAATGGATAAATAACTCAAGCAAGCGTTGACAGAGTGAGAAATAACCTTCTATGTGTAATCCGGTCTTCTGAGACAAATAATTCAGTTTATTACACAGATAAACCACGATAAGCGCTTTCACTAACTAGTAGCTTCTTCAGATCACAAACAGGAAGCACAGGAACCATGTGCTTTAAATATCTGCATGTTAATTAATCAACCAACTTTTAAAGCAGAAGCACCATAAAACCTAAAAACTAAATATATAAACATAAAATCATCTCAAGATGCAACAGAAATAAACAATGGTGTATGCATATTACTTTTAAAAAATTAAAATAACTTCATTCCATAAGAAACAATAAAATTGAAGTAAATATAAGAACATGTTGTGAGCAGCATACTATCAAGTGCGAAAGTGTATACAGCCTAATACATAACTGCATGTGATAGTCATATTATTAATAATACGAGGCAGCTTAGAAACTATACATAGTAGATGCCATCAAAAACATGAAACCATATACAAGTCGAAAGAACTATTATCAACCAAAGTGATACTTGGTATAATAAGGTCAGTGCATAAACAAAGATGTATATCTGCATATGTATAAAAATGTGTATATAAATGTAGTGTCTTAATAAATATATGTATCTAAATATAAAAGAATGAATGAATGTGTACAAAAATATAAAATAAATAAATGAATAAATAAATAAGTTATTGTCTAAAATGAAGCTAAAACCATTAACATTAACAGTATTACAATATAAAATGAATAAATTACCCAAAATGTGATATATGTATGTGTATGTATATGTATGGGAACAAATATCAGAGCACATTGAATTCTTAAAAATTTCAGAACTTAGTGTGCCTACATTTCTTTAGGTGTGGTCTGATAGATGCCCTTTCATTTAAACCATGACCTTTATCAGCTCTCAGCAAAATAATCCACCTACTTTCTTTATCTTCGGTATGATTCATGATGTCACCTCCTCTTACATTAACATTCATTTTCTCCAGCACCCTAAACATGAACTTGTGTTCAGGACTTGTTTGTGACACATGCTTGGCCAATGCATTCTGCAGATTACCTTTCTTTATATTATAACAGTGTTCCCTTATTCTGTCTCTTAATACCCTATTAATTTTACCTACATAGAAACATGAACACAGTTCACATACAGCAAGGTATATGACATCAGGTGTCATACAGTTGGCATTGGCTCGGGTATATATTTCCCTCTGTGTATCTGGATGTATAAATACTATGCTAGAATCTATTGAGGAGCAAAAGTTGCATTGTCCACAAGGTGTGGTTCCATAACTAAGACTCGGGTGCGTATTCTTGTTTGGTGGATAACAAAGCAATCTTTTAAGATTCTTCTTATTCCTATAGGTAAAGGACGGAGAATCACCTACAATGTTTGTCAATATGACATCAGTTTGTAATATGTTCCAATTTTTGGAGGTGATCTCTAATTTGTTTATTATCTGCTGTATATGAAGTCAGAAACCTAACTTTTGCTTTTGTGACTTCTTTGACATCATTCATTACTATAGGCTTGGGCCCAAAATATGGGGTACCTGATGTCGACGTAAACTTAGAGCATTATCAAATTGTAAATCTACCTCCGTAGAATTATAACCTCTCTCAGCAAACTTCTCTCCCAAGTCATATAAGTCTGCCATAAAGCCTTTGTCATTGAATTCAACCTAGACATTCAGAGGGTCTGTCCTTTGACTATGTTACTGAAAACATACTGAGGATGCATACTAGTTCTGAATAGTAAAGTGTTCCTATAACAGAGTTTCCTAAAATCCCAGTGTTAAACATTCCACATTCAAGTTTTCGACATATAAATCTAAAAATTCAATTTTCAATAATGAATATTTCATTGTAAATTTCAAACATGGTGTAATGTTATTCAAAACCATATTGAAACTAAGCAATTCTTCTATATTACCATCCCATAGAATAAACACGTCATCCACAAAACGTCTATAAAATCTTACATATTTCTTAAACATGTATTCTTTGAATAATAACTGTTCTTCCCAGTAAGCTAGGAACATATTGGCGTAGCTGTTGGCACAAGGAGTGCCCATAGCTACGCCGTCTAATTGCTGATAAATATTATCAGTAAACATAAACACATTATTTTCCAGCACTAGCTCAAGGAAATGTACCAACAAGTCAATTAAAACATTGCCATAGGTACTATGTTCTGTAAGATATTTACTAACATAAGTTAGACCAAGATCATTAGGGATGACTGTAAACAATGATTGTATATCAAAGTTACTAAAATCAGATTTTGGATAGTATCCATTTGATTATTAATATAGTACAAATCTGTTAAAACTGTTTAGAATCACGCAATACAAATTCGTTATTGTTTAAAATACACCTTAAATGTTTCTCAATAAAACTGACAAGTGCTCCGTAACCCATCCTTGCCCTGAGACTATTGGTCTCATGGGTGGCTTGGTAATGCTTTTGTGTATTTTGGGTATTCCATGTATAACTGGGATGGTAGGCATCTTAATATATAAATAATTGAACTCATTTCTATTTATTAAATTACTTCTATAAATATCTGTTAAAATATCATGTACATGCACACATTTCATGGACCTTAGTAAAATCAATTCTTGTATAAAACACATCACTTAACATATTATACATTTCATTCTGATAATCTCTGGTATCAAGTACCAGTATGCCAGAGCCTTTATCTGCTGGCCTAATTGTTATATTTAAATCATTTCTTAAGTTATGAAGGCTCTTTCTTTCGTGGTATGACAGATTATTATTAAACATAAAATTAGAATTGTTCAGTCTCTTTTTATGAAAATACTTATAAATCTCATCTTCTGTAGTGCGTAAATATGCTTCAATTAATGGATGATTTACTGGTGTATAGTCACTCAGATTCTTAAACACAAATTTATCATTGCCAGTAGTTAATTCACTATCAATCTTATTAATAGAAGTATCATTATAAATGTACTTGAGCATAACATTTCTGCAAAACATTCTAACATCTATGATGGTTTCATCTAGCATACTATTGCTATGAGGAATGAAACTTAGTCCTTTGACTAATAAATTAATGTCATGCTGTGACAGCGGAACACTGGACAAATTAAAACTAAATTTTGTTGTGATTTGTCCACATTTTCTTTAGCGTTGTATTGGTGAGTGGCTCCTGAAAATTTCCTTTTTGCCCCTCGACTGTTCGAATTGTTCTGCTTAAGTTCTTCTCCTAGCGTATTGCTAAAGGGAAGGAAAGATTTAAAGCTGCTCCTTTTTTAAATTCATTTGTTTTAGATCTAACAACCTGCTCTTGATCATTCAGCAGTCTATTCTTAACAACATTCACAGTAGGATATAAATTTACATTTTCATTCATACTGTTATGTTATATGTATAACATCTATAGAGTCATTGCTAGTTGCTATTTCCTCATTACTAGCAGCTAAGTTAGTAGAAGGACAAATATCAGCAGATATAGTATCAGAGTCAACATATTCATTAGCAATGGTTGGGGCCTCTCCTGCAATTTCTGGCACATTAGAAACAGCTGCAGGAGATGAGACCACTTACGAGTGCTCTGTAGAGTCTTATGCTGTTGAAGAGGTAAGCTGCCTTGCTTGATAACAGATGCAGGCATACTTTCTGGGACACGCCTTTCCCAGACAAAAACTTGCCCTGTTTTAAAATCCTGTATGTCCCTTGAAACTTTACTTTGTTTCTGCTGAAATAGTTTACGCTCATAGGCAGATACACAGTCAAGTATATTGTCTAATAAATCATGTATAGCCAACTCTCTATAGTCTTTAAATAACTGTTGCTGTAAATCATTGATTTTACTTGTTAGAGCTTGTTCTTCAGGTTTGAAGAAATTAATCAACAGTTGTAAATATTTGCGGCTAGTCTCAATATTTATCTGCTGCCACAATGATAGCAATTCTGGGTATTCATTGCCTTGACTAGGCATAGAGAACACCCTGAGCCCACGTGGTATAATGGCATTATCTAAACAAAATTGAAAATGCTGCCTTTGCATTTGTAAACGTTTCAGTTTATAAAAGTGTTTCTCTATGTCATTAAGTATTAAATTAGCTTTCTGAAAATCCACATCACGCTCACCCATATTAGCTGGTAGTTGTTCAGTTGTTATCGACCACAATGTAGTAAGAGTCCCATCAAGATGCTGTTTAAACTTGGCTTCCATCGCTGCCTTGCCCCGGTGTTCACTTCTGGGCTTATAGGGAAGCTCAATATCCGCCATGGCTTTAGTAGAATATCCAGTAGCTAGAAACTCACTTGTAGTCACGTAACCAACGTAGAAAATGTAGAAACAGCGTTGAAAGGTAAATTAAAAATGCTGGTTACTGCCACAGCACGCTTGCTTATAAAAAAGATAAGTAAATGGATAAATAACTCAAGCAAGCGTTGACAGAGTGAGAAATAACCTTCTATGTGTAAAAAATCCAAGTAATCCGGTCTTCTGAGACAAATAATTCAGTTTATTACACAGATAAACCACGATAAGCGCTTTCACTAACTAGTAGCTTCTTCAGATCACAAACAGGAAGCACAGGAACCATGTGCTTTAAATATCTGCATGTTAATTAATCAACCAACTTTTAAAGCAGAAGCGCCATAAAACCTAAAAACTAAATATATAAACATAAAATCATCTCAAGATGCAACAGAAATAAACAATGGTGTATGCATATTACTTTTAAAAATTAAAATAACTTCATTCCATAAGAAACAATAAACTTGAAGTAAATATAAGAACATGTTGTGAGCAGCATACTATCAAGTACGAAAGTGTATACAGCCTAATACATAACTGCATGTGATAGTCATATTATTAATAATACGAGGCAGCTTAGAAACTATACATAGTAGATGCCATCAAAAACATGAAACCATATACAAGTCGAAAGAACTATTATCAACCAAAGTGATACTTGGTATAATAAGGTCAGTGCATAAACAAAGATGTATATCTGCATATGTATAAAAATGTGTATATAAATGTAGTGTCTTAATAAATATATGTATCTAAATATAAAAGAATGAATGAATGTGTACAAAAATATAAAATAAATAAATGAATAAATAAATAAGTTATTGTCTAAAAATGAAGCTAAAACCATTAACATTAACAGTATTACAATATAAAATGAATAAATTACCCAAAAATGTGATATATGTATGTGTATGTATATGTATGGGAACAAATATCAGAGCACATTGAATTCTTAAAAATTTCAGAACTTAGTGTGCCTACGTTTCTTTAGGTGTGGTCTGATAGATGCCCTTTCATTTAAACCATGACCTTTATCAGCTCTCAGCAAAATAATCCACCTACTTTCTCTATCTTCGGTATGATTCATGATGTCACCTCCTCTTACATTAACAGAACCAACTCATGGCACAGATAGACAGTTTCAATACAACAGATTTAAATCATGATGTTTTCAATGATTTTGTTTTATACACTAAAACACCAAATGTGATTGTTGATGTACATGAAAAATCTGATATAATTTTGGATTTGTGTAATTGTACCACAAACACTTCTGTTGGGGTTTGTACTAGGAATTGTTTGATTGTTCCATTACCACACATTACCACACATTTAGGTTTTAGTTTATACAATTTTACAGAACAAAATTTTGGTAAGAATTTTTTAGATTTATTTAGCAAAGGATTCACATTTGTGCCTACATTTAATTTAGACATTGGAAAGGTGTTGATCAGTTTTAAAATGTACACTAGGCTTTTGAATTTAAAAATATTTTTTCATAATTCAGGTGACCCTTTACTAGACTCTCGATTTTTTACCTTTAAGCGTCACAGCACATTTATTCCCCCCCAAAATTTTATGATTCAGATTTTTGAGAAACTCTGTAAGACTCAAATTAGAAGAATTTTAACTAAGAAGACTGTCACCAAATATAATTTGACATCAGCAGAAACGTTCTGTCTCAAAGTGCTAACAGGTTCTGATAAATATAGGATCATGAAACCAGATAAAGGGGGTGGTGTGGTTATTATGCTTAGTATCGAGTATTACAATAGGATGACAACATTATTAGAAGACAGTGACACCTATGAAAAAGTCAGTCGACATGAAGTTAATAGAGCATATACTAAAATTGATTGGTTGTTTTATGAATACCTGATGGATGCTAGAATTGATCAAAACACCTTCAAATATATTTCTGTGGAATTTCCCATTATACCATCTATTTTTGGGATTCCCAAAATTCACAAAGAAGTATACAACCCCCCATTTAGACCCATCGTGTCAGCCAAGGGCTCCAAGACTGAAGCTTTAGCAGCTTATATAGATTTGAAGTATAAAAATATTTTGAAGTGCTTACCACATATTCTCAGAGATTCATGGAATTGTCTAGACCTAGTCAGAGAATTCTCAAACAACTTTGACTTTAAATCTGAATTCATTATGACTACTGTGGATGTTGTTAACCTTTTCACTGTCATTCCTCACGGACAAGGGTTGGAAATGTTCGAAGCATGTCTTAATAAACACAACAGACTGAACAGTTCTGACAATCGATTATTAACAGAAATGCTCAAACTTGTTTTGGAGAACAATTTCTTGTACTTCAATAAAGAATATTATAGACAGAAAAAGGGAGTTGCTATGGGGGCTAGATGTGCCCCCATCTATGCTAACTTAGTTTTAGCACATTGGGAATTTGAGTTTATATTTACCAGCAATTTTTGGCACAAGGTTTTGTTATTTTTACGCTATTTGGACGACATCCTTATTTTTTGGGGGGGTACCAAAGATGAGTTCAATGATTTCATTACATTTTTGGGACAGACCACAGATTTTTTTCAATTTACTAGTCACATTTTTGACAATAATGTTGAATTTTTGGATATTGTGCTTTCTGTTACTAACAACAGATTGGAATCTGGTATTTTCAGGAAGAAAACATACTCAAATTCATTCCTACATTTCGACAGCTGTCATCCAGTTTACCAAAAAAGGAACCTAGTTAAAGGGCAGATGGTTAGGCTGTCCAGAATTGTTAGTGACAACAAAGTATTTTACCAGGAGTTGGAAAAACTCACGAATATGTTTATTGCCAGAGGTTACCCTTGTGATTTTATTTCTGAAATTAGCAAAGAAATCAAAATCAAAAGGACCATTTTATATAAACCTATCATTTTATATGGAATACAACAAGTTGATACATCAAATTTAACAGCAGCTAGACATGATACCTTTATTATTCCATATAATGATGGATCACAACAGACTGTTAACATAGTACATGAAGCATGGACCAGTGTCATTGATTCTAATACAGAACTTTCAGGTATTTTAGGTAACAAACCTAAAATCACTTATAGTAGAGGTAAAAACCTGAAAAATTTGTTTGAAAATAACATTAACATTGACCTGTTCAAAAATTCTAAGATGAGCAAATGTGGTGCATGTCATGTTTGTAGATTTATCAATGATGGTCCATATATTTCTATTTCTAATTATAAGAAGACCATTAGATGTCCAGGCAATTGTAATTGTAACTCTGTTATGGTTTTTTATGCTGCGTCTTACACAGTTTGCCAAGCATTTTACATAGGTAAAACTATTAGAAAGTTAAAAACACGTATCATAGAACATTTGAGTGACATCAAAAAACATAAAACAACTAGTACGTTATACAATCATAGTATTAATTGTTCTAATTTCAAAAGATTTCTTTTTTTCGTCATTGATAGAATACCACACAATATACATAAAGGTGGTGACGAAAAAAACATGCTAGAAGCAAAAGAGTGCTTATGGCAACTAAGGCTCAATGCCACCAAATGGCCTGGCATTAATGAACAAATATCAATTTCCAGTATTCTTAAACTAAGATCACATTTTATATAAACGTATACGTAAGAGTATTTTCTATCATTACTACAACTTATTGACATTAATTTTCATTCAACATTATGCAATTATTTATATTTTGTATATATTTATTAATAGGTTTAGCTATTGTGATTCAGCATGTGCTTATTCATTAATAATTTTAACAATATTTATAAATTTTACATACAGCTTTTTTATATACATGAAATTAATTTTACAACATATTTATATCTATATTTATATTTAACATTTACATATTTATTCTCATTGTAACATTCATATTTATATTTACATTCACAATTATATTTACACCTATGATTCTTACCATTTTAACATTTACCTTTGTTGATGTAAATGGCATTGTTACCTATCTTTTGTTCCTTCAAACAGTTCTTGAAAACAGTTTTTTTATGGTTTTCTTTGTTCTTTTAAAAAGACGAACTGTTTTATTTAATGATTTAATTAATTGTTTAATGAATTCCTATTATCCATTTAATGTTTCAGTATTTAGTATTTAAGGGATGATTTGAAATGAAGTTTGTACTCTGATGATGCCCTAAGTACTAGGGTGAAAGCGCTTAGTTTCCTGTGGAGTGTATTGTGGATTTTACATTCTTGTTTTGGTCAAGTTTTATCAATAAAGGTTTTTTTTGCAACCAGGATCCAAGGTTTGCTGGAATTTTAGCTTATTGGTGCCTTTTTGGTGTTTGGACAAAAGGTTCTTCTTTCTGTCACATTGCTTGTTTGTAAGTGTGTCAGAGAAAAGCATTTAATAACTTTTAAAAGCTGTTTTACCTTCTGCCGCTGTTCTTTGCTATCATGCAGGTGTGCAGATGAGGTGAAACGAATAAAAGGGGTTAGGGCTGTATAACTTTGGCAGTGAAGTATTTGCAATGGGATGTTTCATCAAGATGTTCTCATAGTAGTCCAGAATCTGAAATGATCTGGTTTCCCATCCAGGACTAATTCTCTGCCTTACACCAGCTGCTTGTAGAGACTCTACCTCACCCCTAAATAGAATACAGTGGTTATCCCAAAGGAATGAATACATGTTTGGCTAAAATGTTTTATAATACTTTATAACTATATAATCAGAGGGGATGTCAGACTGGAATTATGTGCAAGGTTAATGCTTTAAAGGGTAATATGTGTACCTGGGTCCATGTGATTGGGGCAACAAGAACAAAGGAGAGACCATTCTAGAGTTCTATCTGGAAAATGGCTTGATAGCAGCCAACACATGATTCAGCAAAAGAAACAGTCACATGATCACATACAAGGGTGGCTAACATCCAACTTGGGTAAACTTCCTCCTAGTAAGAAAAGGGCATTGGTGTAAAGTCAGAAACTGCAAAGTCATTCCAAGTGAAACAGTTGGCCCACAGCATAAACCATTGGCTGCCACAGTCAGCCACAAGCAGTGGTCAGAGAAGGCTCTAACGTCAACAGAGACTAGACTGAGGACCTGGAAGTTGATTAGAGAGAAAGCACAGTTGTTCAAGGAATTAGGCAAGAGTCTAGCACCTCAGGAAAAAAGAGGAAATAAGTAGAGGTGAAGAAGAATGGCAATGTGCCTCGGAACAGTATACATGAGGACTATAGAACAGATATGCAACTGAGTCAGGTATGGAAATAAGGTACATAAGGAAAACCCGTGATCGAATGCAGAAGTCCAGGAAGCCATCAAAGAAAGGAGTGCAGGGAAATGAGGGAGATAGAAAAGATGGACCTGGGCAATAAGGAATACTGGTTGGCAAACAAAAATTCAAGGAAAGCAGATGCAATAGAAAAGAACAAGGCATCTGAGGCACTCTACCACTCTACCAGTGACTTGGTGGATTGCATAAAGAAACTCTATCATGTTACAGAAGATCCATCATGGTTTAAATACATTAACTATTATTGTCTATTTCTCTATTAAGTAATTAGCCAATTTGTTAATTTCTCTCGTTTTTTTTTGTGTTAAAAATGCTATGTTTATGCAAGAAATATTTAAAAATTTTTAAAACTCATGTAAATAAGTGGATCGTTATCAGTTGATCGAGTTTTCAGAAACTCGAAATGCATATGGTTGAGACCATATGACCACGTTGTTGAAAACCCGAAGCTTTTGAATGGAGATCGTGGTACAGTGCGGATCAGGAAATTTACCATTTTCCTCAATGTAGTGCGACCTCGGAGTTGGTATGTATAATTAGCAGGGGGGTGTGCATCCCCCACATGGGTGGTGCTGGCCCTGCATAAACGTAAAAAAAAGTAGATATTTATGTTTTTTTTTCCTGATGCTCGAGTTTTTGGAAACTTGATCATATGGTCTGGTCCATATGAATTTCAAGTTTCTGAAAACTTGATCATCTGACATAGATCCAAATAAGCTCATGTATAGATATTTTTACCCTGCAATTATAAATATACATAAAACTACTTAAGTTGAGGCACTTAGAGGTAACCTTCCTAAAACACTAAGACCTCCTGCACATTACAATCAAAGAAAATGTCCTCAGCCATCACATAAGCACTCTGTTATAACACCACTCGCAGCTGCATATAGTAAAACTGTATCCAGTGCCTCCACTGCTAAGCCCATAAGGCAAACTGGCACACAGCCACATTTCATGTTTATTGGTGATTTTATAGGGATGCATACCAATGTCCCCCTCACCAGACTGAGTAAGGAGAGAGTCACAGTTAGCTGACATACCAGGTCTAGGATCTGTAAAGTCACACAGGCACTTAGGTCATTGAACCACAGGTACCAGTATGACTCTGGTATTAATGACCTGAGACTTACCTCCCTTGACTATATGAAGCAAGACATCATCAAGCTCGCTGCTTGTGTCTCAGACAGGTATGAGTCTAACACTGAGAAGCACACTACCTTTTCCAAGGATGTTGTCATATTACCAACAGAACATGATTGATTTTAACAACTGGCTTCGCTTCTGGTATCAGTCCAGGGGTACAATATTTGATGGTTTTGGAGGACATGGTTGACAAACCATGCTGTTTTGACAGGGATGGTCTGCACTTATCCCCGCTACACTTTCGGATATTGGCAAAGATCTTTTCAGCCCTCATAGTGCCTCTTTAGGCTATACCAGACTGATAAACATACTGACTTAACTGAACCTATGAAGGAATATATGAAGGTGGTACTGCTCAATGCTAGAAGTCCTAACAAGAAACTCCACTCCTGCAAGTCTTCCTATCCTTGGAGAATGTAGACCTGTGTGTAGTAATGGAGATATGGTTTAAAGTCACTGAGAGTACCCCAAAAGTGCAAGGTTATAATGCCTTTCACACCTTTAGACCAGCTACTGCACAGGAGGGAACTAAAGGTGGAGGGGTCAAAGTCTATATTAAAATCAATCTCACATCCAGACTAGTTTAATTGTATGACCCACTGGAGCTCATACGTGTGCGACTCACTATAAGGTGTCGAACCATATACTTGCAAACTATAGGTTCCCGCCTCTATGTCCCAGGAAACCCATAGTACCTGTCTCAATGTACTACAGTCCCTCGCCATTCAACCCAGTACGATTTTCATGGCGGATCTCAACTACTCCTCTATAGACTGGGAATCCTACACCACTTCTAATGCACAAGCTCAGCAACTCCTAAACTTTGTTAATACCAACATCCTGGAACACTTGGTCCATTCTCTTACTAGGAGTACAAACATTCTTGACCTTGTCATGAACATGCTGGGGGGGGCAATGTTCCTCAACTAGTGTGATATCTTCGCTTGTCAGACATGACCATAAGGCAATATTACTTGAAATAAAAATTAAATCCGGACATCCAGCAAAACCAGAAACCTTTAGGAACTATTCCAAGGCTAACGTCTCTCTGTTAGCACCTTGGCTAAATTCCAGGCATTCCCAGTAAACTCCATAGCATACACTGAGTTATTTACAAAATCTCTGAACAGAGAGATATTGATAGCTGTATAGAGTGAACTGTGCCCACTTGTATTAAGAATAAGACAAATTCAAAAGACAAGCCACATTGCTGGAATCACAGTATCAACTGGTTATACAACAAAGGAAAAAAATCTTAGCCAAGCGTAGGAGGAACAAAGTCATACATACTAAAAGCCCCATGACCAATCTAAACAGGCAGCTAAGAGGGTTAATTAAAACTTCAAAGGCTAAATTTAAAGAAAAATAGCTTCTCAGGTAAAGAACAACCACAAAGCTTTCTACAGTTATGTCCATAACCTCAGAGGAAATGCACAACAGTGTGTAGAACATATTCTAAATGGCATTACAAACACTGAACTGGGATCTCGATGGAGAGATGATAAATCAGCAAGAAAAATAGAGTAGTGTTGCTGGAACAGAATTCATCATCAAGTCTTGGTGAGTACCTTCACAAGATGGACCCTGTTTTTCAAAAATATCTAACCAAGATGACACAATTATATAGACTGTATTTTATATAGCATGTATCATGGACAGAAGTATGTTCAAAAATAAAAAAGATATCCGAGTGCACAAGACCCAGGACAAAACAGTGCCCAATCCTGTTATGCACACTGGTGCCAGGACTAGAAAAAACGACAGTGTAGAATCCTCAAGACATGGAAACATTCCTACAATGGGGATAGGCCATGCCCAAGGTGAGGATGGTCCCCCTGTTGTAGAAGGAAGTAATAGTCCACAAAAATCAAAAAAGTTGATAAGCCACAAAAGAGCCATAAAGACGACAGTGTGGACTATTGAGGATAAGAAAGAAATTATATATTTTACTATTATTCAAGAAGCACAGAATTTGCAGACATAAGATATACAAAAAGATTAAGAAAAATTTAGAGGAAAGAAAAATACTTCCAGAAGAAAAAACTGTCAGAAGCTTCAAATAAAAACTTGTGTTCATTAATACAACAGATTTATGAAAAACGTTACATAGACCAAAAAAACTTGGATCATTTGGAAAAAGAAGCGACTGATGAAGTGCAAAAATATAATGAACAAAATCTAGTGATTTTTGAAAGGTATAAAAAAGAAATATGGACATGAGAAAGAAAGAAAGATCTGGTATGGTACAGTATTTATCCAAAGGAGAAAGACAAATTAGTCAAAACAAAAAAAGTAGACCAAAGATATTCATAGAGAAATATAGGCTAAGACATCCAGATATGGAAAAATTCACAATACAAAAAAAAAAGATCACAAATAAAGAACACAAGATTAGTAATGTAGAAGCTGAAAACAATAGAAGTTGACGTTATGGAATACCTGCAAAGTGAAGGATTTAGTGTAGAAAGTCTAACACAGGTTATATCACAGCATGATTGAACAACGACTCACTCAAGTAAGGAGAAACAGGGAAGAGCAGGGGACATCTGAAGAAGAAGAAATATGGACACGGGAAAGAGAAAGAGATTTGTGCAAAGGAGAAAGAAAAACTAATCAACAGAGAAACAGCAGCAACAAAGATATTTGAAGAAGAAATACACGCAAAGGCATCCAGATATGGAAAATGTTATATTACAAAAAATAAGAAAACAAAGAGGAAAAGTAGAAAAGAGGACTAGTAATGAATAAGTTACAGAAATAGAAAGTGTGGTTATGGATTACCTCAAAGTGAAGGATTTATTGTAGAAAATCTAACTTTGATAGAGCAATGGATCCCCAAACAGAGGAGAAAATAGTGGAGCAGAAAACATTTGATCAGTTGCCCTATGAAAATACTTGGAGCTGCCCATAGGAAACCAGTACAAAAGTTCATTTGGAGTTGCACAGTAAGGGAAGGAACAGGAAACTGTGGCAACTGAGGAATGATAGGCCAGTGAGTTCTCACATGAAAGAGCAAAGGATGACACAGAACGAAACTGAAGAGAATATGATACAGGAAGATGCTCTGGAACTTTCTATAGAATGCCTGCAGGAAATGGAGAACAAAGAAAATGCCCTTAATTTAGAAGAAAATGATCTTAGAGAAGAGTTGCTTGATTTAATAGAGATGGACAGATATATTAAGACTGATGAAAGAAACAGTCTACAGAAAGTCAATAAAACACCAAAAGTTAGAAGTTTGATAAAACAAATGAACACAGTAATTAGGACTGATCATAGAGATTCATGCGATGTAACAGAAGTAAATAAGATATATTACTGCTCTGCAAAATTAATAACAGTTAAAGTCTTAATACAAAAGCACAGGGCAATAAGGGAAAGGAAGAGGAGACATCGAATGCCATCATGGAAGCATTGAATAGAGAAAACTATAAAGCAATTAAGACAAGAAGTGTCACCATTAGCAGAGTATAGGGAACAGATCAACAAACATAGAAAGATAGATGTGATAAAACCAATGAGCACTATTAGAACAGATTAGGATCCACTATGCACTATCACAGATAATAAACTAAAAATATTAGCACAGGCAGAAAAAACTTAGAAGATATGCAGATAAATTTAAAGGAAAAGTGCAAAATAAGCAATTTATTGATGACCCACAAAGGTTTTACAGAGTTGAGAAACAAGACAAAAGGAATTGAAATACCACCAAAAAAAAAAAGAAATAATTTCATTTTGTAGAAATATCTATGAAGATCCTGTGGAACATGACAAAGTTGCTAAATGGATGAAAGTAAAAGAAAGAATCAAGTTCAAATGTACAGGATATGAAATGGGATGAAGTAACGGTCAGACAGATTGAAACAAAGTCAAGAAAACCCCCTAACTGGAAAATCCCAGGCCCAAATACAGTACCTAACATCTGGCAAAAAGTATTAACATCTTTAGCCATGAGTAAGAATTATTTATATGCACACCCTGAACAGACACCAGCCTGGTTAACAACAGGAAAAACAATGCTCCTACTTGAGACTGAATCTGCAAGCTATCTTAAAAACTATACACCAATAACCTGCCTTCCGACAACATATAAACTATACAGTGGAACTGATGCTGACAGAGTTTATAATCATTTAGAAGGAAACTCAATCATGGCAGTAGAAGAAAAGGGTAACAAAAGGAAGTCATATGGAAGAAAGGATTATTTGTTGTTAAATAAAGTCATAATGGAGAACTGTAAAAAGGGGAGGAATCTAAGTATGGCATGGATAGACTACAAAAAAAGCATTTGACAGTATCCCACATTCATGGATAAAAGTGCTTAAATATATACAAGATATACCCTACACTGATTGATAATATTACAGCTACCAAGAAACAGTGGCAGGCCACTTTGCACTTAAGTCATGATAAAGGGCAAATTATTATTCCAGGGATAAAAATTCAAAGGGGGGAATATTTCCGCGTGACTCTGTCACCACTGCTCTTTTGTCTGCTAAACTGTCTACTTAACAGATTAGGTCATGGCTATAATTTGTTTCCTAGAAAACAACAAAGTGTAAAGACATGTCATCTTCATTTTGTAGATGATTTAAAACTGTATAGTTCACCAGATGAACTGAAAGCACAACTGCAAGTGGTCAAAATGTTTTCAGATGATACAAGAATGTCATTTGGTCTTGATAAATATGCAAAAGCAACCTTTAAAGCAGGAAAGCTGCAGCACCAAGAAAGCATCAGTTTGGGACAGAAATATGCTATAAAGGAACTTGAGCAAGAGGGAGTGTATAAATATTTGGGAACCGATGAAGGATCAACAATAAAACATGAACAAATGCAAATAAAACTTAGGCATGTATAAGAAGACTAAAATTAATACTGAAAACAGTGTTGACATCTAAGAACAAAGTCCAAGTTATAAACCAATTTGCTCTTCCTGTCCTAACTTACAGTTTTGGAGTGATTGACTGGACCCAAAAGGTGTTGGATCGGGTGAACATAAAAGCAGAAGAATGCTTCATGCTCATCAAATGGTTTATAAAAATCGTTGCATAACAAGATTATATACACTCCATTCTGAAGGGGGTATGGGCCTCCTCAAAACTGATTACATGTATAGATCTGCAATCATGGAACTGCATACATATCTGCTGACCTCACAAGATCCAAACATAGTGAAGGTTTTGAAACATGTGGAGAATGAGTCTAAGATGGCTTCCCTACTTTGGCAGAAGCGTATCAGTGTCTAGCGGGAATGAAAATCAAACCAGAAGTAGATACAAATCAGGCAGCAACTGAAGATGCCAAAAAACAAAAGAAAGAATATAAGATAAAGGATCAGATGCGAAGACAAGAAATGTGGAAAATGCATAAATCCCATTGCAAGTATAGAACATTTTTGGAACAACCTCATGTTGATCAGGATCGAAGACAGAAATGGTTATGGAGAGGTGAATTAAACCAGAAGACAAAAGGTTAATATTGGCAGCCTAAGATAGATTGAACATGTAACAGAAACAGACAAATGTAGGTTTTCTAAAACAGAATTGGAAACAGTTGCACATCTTGTTGTTGTTTATGATATAATAATGGCAGAAGGACTGTATACTGAAAGTCACAATAATGTGGCAAGACGGTTGCACTGGGGATTGTGTAAATATTATAATAATGAAGTAGCTGAAAAACACTGGAAACATGAGCCTCAAAGTATTATAGAAAATGATGACGTTCATATCACATGGGATCACCCATTACCAACAGTTCAAAAAATAGAAAGCACTACACTAAAAATATAAGCACTACACCCTCACTCCCCATTGGCCCTTGTTTTCAATTATAAAGGAATTCACAATATTATTCTAGCATGTCCAAAGGTCAGTTGTCAATCTCCTCTCCGGTCCAGCTGGTGAATATGGGAATCTTGAGGCAATGTTACAACTGCCTCATGTACACAGACAACCCTCTCCTCCTCCCAACAAATTCCAACACATGTGAGAGATGCAACCATATAGCCAAACTGGAGGCTAAGCTCTCTCAACTCAGTACTGGCATAACCAGTCAGGAGGAGAAGGAAACCACACTCACTACAATTCCAGTCTCACATAGACCTACCACGACAGCAAACCAAACACATAATCACACAAAACATACTCGAGGCTCTAAATAAAGATCTGCCTAAGCAGCAGAGACCTCCAAAGCAGACACCCAAGCAACCGCTACCCCAAAACAAAACACGTGCAACACATATCTCACAAAGCCAGTGTGCCGAACAGTCACAGCCCTTAAGGCTAAACAACACACCTGATACACTTGTAATAGGTGACTCTATCGTCAGGCACACTGACGTCCTGCTCACCAGGCTGAACAAGGAGAAGGTCACGGTGAGCAGCCTGTCTGGCGCTAGGATCCGCCACATAACACAAGCACTCAGGTCACTCCAAGGCAAGTACAAATATGACTCAGTCATTGTCCATGCTGGTGTGAATGACCTGAGACGTACCTCCCTGGACTACATGAAAAGAGACATAGAGGAGCTCTCTGAGCATGTAGCCCAGGCTGGTATGACCCTGACCTTGAGTAGCATCTTACCCTCACCAAGAATGATGCCACAATATGAAGACAAGATGATCAATTTCAACAATTGGCTCAAGTATTGGTGTCATTCAAAGGGGATCCAATGCCTGTCAGCTTGGGATGATATGCACGACAAGCCACGATGCTTTGCTAGGGACGGCTTGTACCTGTCACCCCTGGGCTTTCGGATATTGGCAAAGGCTCTTGCTACCCCCATAGTGCCTTTTTTAGGCAAGGCTCAAAAGACAAACCCACCTCCATAGGTATCACAAGGGATAAGAAACTAAGAGTAATGCTACTCAATGCCAGAAGTCTAAACCTCAAGATGCACTTGACGAAACTCTCCTTAGCATGGAGATCATCGATATCTGTGCAGTAACAGAAACCTGGTTCAGAACTCCCGAGAGCACCCCAGCACTACCAGGTTATACCTCATACCATGCTTTTCGGCCCCAAAACTTGGACCGAAACACAAAAGGAGGGGGAGTATCGATATTCATCAAAGATACCCACACCTCCAGGTTGGTGGCAAAGCACGAAGCATCAGAGACTATCCATGTGCAACTAACAGTGGGTAAAACTGCCTTCCAGTTTATAGCCTGCTACAGACCACCCTCCCAAACCCAGGAACCCCACTCGGCCTTCCTGAGAACACTGGAAAATATGAAGGTCTCTCCAAACACCATTATATTGGGCGACTTCAACTACCCAAACATAGATTGGGAGCATTACTCTAGCTCCAACACCCTTGCCCAAAGGTTCCTAGAATTCATAAACTCAAATGCTATGGAACAACTTGTTACCACTCCCACAAGAGGGGAAAACATACTGGACCTGATCATCACCAACATGGGGACTCTATGCTCCAGACCAGAAGTGTATCCCTCACTGGTAAGATCAGACCATAAACTGATCTCACTGGATATTCACATCCCGACCCCACCCCCTGCCCAGAAAACCACAGTGAAAAACTTCTCTAAAGCAAATTTCACACTCCTCAAAACCGAGGTGGAATCCTTCAAAGCCCCCGGGCCTGTGGAAAATACGGCCCAGACCGCAGAATCCTTTATGAATGCATTCTATGAACACCTTCAGGAATGCATGGATCATGCAATCCCAAATAAAACCATGACCCAATCCTCCAAAGGCAGACAACCTGTCTGGTGGACCCCAGCCTTAAACTAACTATACAATATAAGGAGGAAGCTACTACATGATAGAGCAAAATCCCAAAAAGGGAAGGCATCTCTGATCAGTATTAGCAAAAAACTAAGGGCACTCATAAAATCGTCAAAGGCCAGCTTCGAGAGAAAAATTGCACAGGACACTAAAGATAATCACAAGGCTTTCTTTAGTTATGTTAGGAACCTGGGTGGGAATTCCCAGATATGCTCAGAATTAGTCCAAAATGACATATAATACACTGATCCCACAGACATTGCCAACATCCTAGCTGACAGGTTCAGCGCAAACTTCTCCCCCCCCTCCCCACCAAAAGGGCAAATATCTATCCCAACAGAGTGCTGCCCCCCTGACATCTCAGATGCTCAGGTAAGAGCCACCCTCTCCAAAGCAAAAAACACAGCATCAATGGGACCAGATGGTGTCCCAGGCTGCGTCCTACATGAACTCCAAGAAGAGCTAAACCCAAACATAAAACTACTGTTCAATCTTAGCCTTACTACAGGATATGTACCCAAAGAGTGGCGTACAGCAACAGTGGTCCCTCTCCACAAAGGTGGTGCCTCAACGGACCCTGGAAACTATCGCCCCATAAGCCTGACTAGCTTGGTCTGCAAAGCTATGGAAAGGATCATCATGGACCTCATAAATAAAGATATTGGGGACCTACAGACACTGGATCCTACCCAGTTTGGCTTTGTTAAGGGCAGATCCTGCCTCTTAAACCTGGTTGACTTCTTTGAAACAGTCACCAAGGCCATTGACGAAGGGAAGGTGGTCCACACAGCCTATCTGGACCTCGCAAAAGCCTTCGATACAATACCCCACTCAGGCATTATAGATAAGCTCACCAGCTTAAATATAAACCCCTATGTCACTAGATGGGTTGCAAACTGGCTCAAGGACAGAACCCACATGGTTAGAATTGCTGGAGCCATGTCAGACTCCAAACCAGTTACAAGTGGCATCCCACAAGGCTCAGTCCTGGGACCTCTCTTGTTTGGTATATATTTCTCGGAGGTACAGGCCAACACGGAAGGACTGTGGCTGACCAAGTTCGCAGATGACTGCAAACTGGGCGCCATAATCGACTCTCCAGCCAATACAAGCATCCTCCAAAAGGGCCTCATAGAAACAGACAACTGGTGCCAGAGCCATGGCCTCAAGCTAAACGCCAAAAAGTGTATAGTCATCCCCTTTGGCAAAAACAAAGTGCCCACAAATTACCACATAGGTGGTAATCCATTAAGTACAGAAGAAGTCATTAGGGACCTGGGGACCCACGTTGATAGCAATCTCTCATTTGAAAACCACGTGGCCAAAGTGGTTAGAAAAACATTTTATATAGCCCACCTAATCATGAAGGGATTCACATCTAGATTAGGGGAGGTCATCGTGCCTCTTTACTCATCCCTCATCAGGCCCATAATCGAGTACAATGCCCCTTTTGGGATGTACCTTACCAAACACCTGCAGCAACTGGAAGGACCCCAAAAGTACCTCACCAAGAGGATCAAAGGGCTCAAACAGATGCCATATGCTGCCCAGTTAAAGAAACTCCAGCTCTACTCAGTGGCATACCGCCTGCTCAGAGGTGACCTGTGCCTGACATATAAGGCCATGTCCAACCCTGAATTAAGGGACATGCTGCACCTCAAAAAATCCAAATCCCATCGAGCTACACGCTCGAGACTTGAACCTCAGCACTGAAATAAATAGGACATGCTGGAGGGACAGATTCATAACCCAGAGGCTCCCTTCACTATGGAATAAAATCCCAGTCCAGGTTAGGCAGAGTCCCTCATTGACTCTCTTCAAGAGGAATCTTGATGAGTGGATGG
Source organism: Protopterus annectens (assembly GCF_019279795.1). Taxonomy (NCBI): domain Eukaryota; kingdom Metazoa; phylum Chordata; order Ceratodontiformes; family Protopteridae; genus Protopterus; species Protopterus annectens. The sequence goes on from NC_056726.1 coordinate 1,009,019,057, forward strand.
GAGATCATAGGTTTACCCCGGGTATCACTTCTGTGTCACTGTTAGACAGAGGCACAGTATACTAACCTCGAAAAAGGGCATAGCAAAATTAATTTAAAATGGGTGGCGAAAGCCAAACATACTCTGGCTAGGCTTATAAATGCCCTAGGGCAGATAGCCTAGTATGAACCTATGAACCTAAAACAGATATAGTGCTCCATGAAAAGGAGACAAAAGTAGCATTGATCACTGAAATTGCTACACTCAGTGACTACAATGTCTTACATACAGAGAGATAAGAAGTCATAAAATATCAGGATTTGCAGGCAGAAATGAGGGCAATGTGGAAGAAGGCAGTTCTAATAGTAGTAGGAACAACCGGTCATAAAAACAAGAATTTACAATCTCACTTAGATATGTTTTCAATACATGTAACTTTATACGAATTGCAGAAGGAGTAATTTCTGGGCACATTGCGGGTACTAAGAAGACCACTTTTGTCTAACATCAAAGAATGAAACAATACTAATTTCATGAACTTGAATCATACTTTGACTTAGGAATGGAGTCCATTCCCGTCATGGTATTAGAAGCACAAAAGAACTGTAAAAATTAAAAAGAGAGAAAGCAGAGACTGTTGCCAACCTTTTGGCTGACAGGTTCAGCTCAAACTTCTCCCCCCCACTCCTTCCCTGATAGTCCAAAGGAAATTATGCATAACACAATTCCCCCAACCATTACTAGGGAACAAAATATCAATGCATTTCCAAGGCCTAAAACACTGCACCTATGGGCCCCGTTACCATTCCGGGATGTTTAATAAATAGCATGAAACATGACCTCTCTGTTCCACTTGAATCACTTTCAACTGAAGCCTTTACTTAGGTTTTGTCTCCAAGGAATGGAAGATGGCTACAGTCATTCCCCCTGCACAAAGGAGGTCCAGCCACTGATCCAGGCAACTACAGGCCCATAAATCTTACCAGCCTAATATGAAGGTCATGGAAACAATTAACATGGTCATGATAAATGAAGACACAGGTAACCTGCCAACGATGGCCCCATCTCAGTTCGGCTTTATTAAAGGATAGTCATGCCTATTAAATCTGGTGGACTTTTTTGAGAAGATCACCAAAGCATTGGATGAAGGTAAGATTGTTCACACAGCTTACCTCGACCTGGCCAAGGCTTTTGATACAATACCCCAGTCAGGCATTATAGACAAGTTCACTAATTTAGATATAAGCCCTTTTATCACCCACTGGATAGCCAACTGGCTCACTGATAGGACCCAGGAGGTCAACATAGGTGAGGCCACTTCCACCAAGAGGCCAGTTACTAGCTATGTCCCCCAGTGCTAGGTACTGGGCCCACTCACTTTTGGCATCTATTTCTCTATAATGGAAACAAATGCTGAAGATTGATGGCTGACTACATTTGCAGATGATTGCAAGCTGGGGGTTATCATCGACTCTCCTGCAGATACTAACATTCTTCAACAAAGTCTACTTTTGACTGACAAATTGTGCCAAAGCTTTGATCTTAACTCAATACTAAGAAATGCATAACTGTACGCTTTGAGAAGTCAGCTATACCAGCTAATTACCGTGTTGATAATACACTCCTAAGAGATGACCCAGTGGTCAGGCATCTGGGTATGCACATAGACAGTAGCCTTACCTTCAACCACCATGTGAAAATTATTTTGTGTTTCACAACTTATAAGTAAGGACATTGCAGCATGGCGTCTAGGTCCAAAGAGGTGATTATCCCACTGTACTCCACCCTCATTAGGTCAATCATAGAGTACAGTGCTCCAGGCATATGCAACAGCTAAAGTGACCTCACAGGTTTCTTACAGAAAGAATACAATGCATAGTAAACCTATCTTATGAAGAGCACCTCAAAACCCTTTCCCTCTATTCAGTCTCCTATAGATTGCTGAGGGATGATCTATGCTTGACTTACAAGATATCCACAGACCTTACACTTATGAATCTCCAACATATTTGTAAGTCAAAGAATACCAGCAATACAAGGTCTAGGGACCTGAATTTTGTCTGTGACTTAAACAGAACATGCTTGAGAGACAGATATGTGTCCCAGAGACTGCCTGGCCTGTGAAACAGGCTTTCCATCCATGTGAAGCTGAGTTCATCTGTTACCTAGTTTAAGTGCAACCTAAACCAGTGGATGGGGAATAGGAAATTCACACTGGGCCTGGCACCCATGTCCCTTATGGACAGAGGTAGGTTATAAATGCCTGGCCCTCAATGTCCAATTTGGATACAGGACATCATTATTCTTCTGGGAAATTTTGGCTAGGCATAGAAATGTCCCTCCCTCCAGGTTGTTAGCCTAGTAAAGATTCAAAAATTCGAAGTAAACTTTATTGTCACTTAGGACCACATGCGTGTAGCCTAAACAAAATGTCATGCATCATCTCCTTCTTTAGATTACAAACAGAAAGTAAAACAACACATACAAGTAAAAGTATAAACACAACTAACATGTACAATCCTACTCCCAGAGTACATAAGAGCAGAAAAATTCCAACACTTGAATACAGAGTAAGTATACCCTCCCCTAAGTTATAATAATTGCCCCATTTAAATAAAAGACACATTGCAGATTGCATATTCCTTAAGTTGTCTGTAGATCAATGTGTGTATGTACCTTTAAGAAACTATGCAGGGACTTCCACAAGTGTATAAATACTGAGCATGTGCGAGCCTGACTGCCATTTTATACTTAGCTGTTGAGATGTAAGCATGTATTTATGTAAGGTCTGTTTGTTAACCAGTTTGTTTGTGTTTTATGATGCTGCTATCCATCCTGATGTGTTTCTATGTATTAAAGCATCTAAACGAAATACTATGCCTGCCTGTCATCTATGATAGAGAAGGGCGAGTGACATGGTGTCAGAAGAGAAGAAACATGTCTAAAGGACATGGTGTTTGAGGCGGCATGGCTAAAACGATTTAAGGCACTTGCTTGGAATTGGAAGTCTATGCAAGAGTGAATCGTCCCTACTGTAAGTATACTTCTCAAAACAGGTCAGAAATGAATTTCAGGTATTAAAACTTGCTCAGCACTATTTCTTATTCACAAAATATGAAACGAGGTATACAGAACATTCTAAACAATATTCCTATAAACCAATATGTATGTTATTGATAAAAATATTCGAATTACTACGGAAAATGTTTGAAATAAAGTCCAAATTGCATAAAAACGAATAAAATAAAGGGAAGCAACTGCATTTTTCAATACATGCTTACTGAATCCATATTTTTCATATTAATGAAAGAAATCCAATATGTCCAATATCCAAAGTGTATAAAGTGTTTGCATGCTTGTGCAGTATTACAGTAAAGTTATTTCGCAAAGTACAGCCATTACAGGGCATATTTTGCAGAATAAAGCCATTTCAGAGTATATTTCGTAAAGTGCAGTATTTCAAAGAGTTTATTGTGCATTTGAATGTTATTACAAGCTCACAGAACATTTTGTACATAATTATAAGGTCCATATTTTCAGTGTGTTTGTGTATACTTTGTGGGCATGGCAGATGGATTTTGAAAACCCAGTGCACTTGTGTTTGACAGTAATATTGCTGAGAACTGGAGAGTGAGCAGGAGTATGACATTTTCATAGAGGCTGCATTTTCTGATAAAGATGAACGTACAAAGGCATTTATTCTACTTAATTTAGTTGGGTCTGAAGCCATAGAAAGGGAATGTTCATTTGGGTATGCACCTGCTGTTTATACAGGAGAGAGGGAAAATCATCACATTGCTGTGTCAGCTAAGTCAAGGGAAGGCCCTGAGTGCTTAAAATGTAAATTTAGAGAAACATGTAACCCCCAGATAAATGTTGCAATGGAAACATAGCCGGCCTTAGGCATAGGCCAACTAGGCGGCCACCTAGGCGCCGCTCTAGCAGGGGCAATTTTTCAGTGTTTATTTGGTGTAGGTAGACCAGGATGGGGGTACCAGGTGGTGTTGTGGGGGGCTCCATGGAGCCCTTTTGCCTAGGTCACCAGTTGACCTAAGGCTGCTCCTGAATGGAAAGGCACTTATTTTATACAAGGGATCAAAAGCCTGGTGAAACTTCTGCAACATACATAACTGACCTGAGAAATAAGGCTAAAACATGCAGATATGGTGACTTAAGGGATGAGTTGATAAAAGACAGACTTCTGTGTGATATAAAAGGTGATGATGATGTGAGAATGAATTTGCTTTGTGACAGTGGTTTAACTTTGAATAAGGCTATTGAGATTTGTCAGATGTATGAGCTCACAGAAAAGCACACAAATATGCTTACAAATGACAAAAGCTCTAGAAGGCACAGTGATAAAGCTCATGTTGATAGTATGCAGTGCGTGGTTAAAAGAAGCAGGCCCAAGCACATGGCAGCGACTGTAGCCCTGCAGCACTCATTGGTAAACTGCAGAACTTTCCAGCAAATTCCAGAGTTCACACAGTCTCAGTGAAGCATAAGAGTGAGTCAGCAAACTCAAAGCATGGGCCACAACCCAGTTTCATTGCCAACTGTTGTAATTGTGTTGGAAGTCATGAATCTAAAAGGGAAACATTTTTAGCTTTTGTTCAGCAATGCCACAAATGCAATAAGTGGAATCATTTCAAAAGGGTTTGTAAATCAAAAGGCCCACATTATTTTATTAAGAGAGAACATTTTAAGAAACAAGTTGATAAATTAGAGAGTTGCAACCCTACTCTTTATGTTGACAGTGTGTCAGTGCTTCATGAAACAGTCAGTGCAGTAGATTCAAGGGCAAAGAATGAAGTATTTTGTACTGTTCGGATAAATGGCAATCCCATAGAACTCAAAGTTGATACAGGTTCCAAGTGCAATGTTATGTCAGCAGCAACATTTGCTAGAGTGTATCATGGACAAAGGCTTGATTTGGCAAGGTGTGTGAAACTTGTTGCTTATGTTGGTGAAGCAATTCATACCAAAGGCTCAGTAGTGCTTTCTTGTTACTCTGCTGGGAGATGCTACGACTTGTTATTTTATGTGTTCCAGAGTCACGTCCAGTCATTATTAGGGCTCAGAGACAGTCTGAAAAATGGGACTGATTTCATTTAATAGGGAAGTTCATCATGTTAGTTAAAAAGACCACTACTTTAATTTCACTCAGGTGGTGCTGCAGTAGCGCTGTCGCCTCACAGTAAGACGTTGTCCCATTCGATTCTCAGCTAGAGTGTCTTCTGTCTGGAGACATGCGTGAATGGGTGTACCTTCGGTGAAGGTTGTGCACTAGGGTTGGCAACTTGGCACATAAAAATCTACTGTCAATCATTAGCGGACCGGAGTTCCGCTGTGGCAACCTCTAACCGGGAAAAGCCGAAAGACTCAACAACATTTTTTCTACCTATGCTGAGCTTTTTGAAGACAAAGTAGGCAAACTTCCAGTTGTGTACTTCATGAAGTTAGACCCAGAGGTCAGTCCAGTTATTAGGCCAGCATATAAACTTCCAATAGCCATGCAGGGCAGAGTCCAAGCCGAGTTAGATAAAATGGTGTGACAAGGTGTGATTTGTTCGTCTGCAACTCCAACTGAGTGGGTATCTTCCACAGTGGTAGCTCATGAGAAAAGCTCAGATGACATCTGAATATGTATTATAGGTTCATAGGTGTTTACTAGGCTAACGACCACAAGGGCCTTTGTAAGCCTAGCTATGCATCCCAAATCTCTGACAAGTTCTGATACCCTTGATAACTGTAAGCATGGGCCTGGGAGATGACCCGTTTACAGGTTACCTGAGACATAGGTGCCAAAACACAGATGAATTTCTGGTTTCCTATCCAATTGTCCAAGTTGCACTTGAATTGAGTTAGGGAGGAACTCTTCTTCACATGGATGGGGAGCCTGTTCCATAGATGAGGTAGTCTCTGGGATACATACCTATCTCTCAAACAAGTCCTAATTGTATCACAGGTAAGGTTTACGTCTTTAGAATGGCTAATTATCCTACTGTTTGTTTTATGGATATGCAGGAGGTCCATCAGAGTGGAGTCTGACAATGCCCTGTATGCCAGGCATAGATCTCCCCTCAACAGCCTGGAGGAGACATAATACAGGGACAGGGCCTTGAGGTGGTCTGCATAGGACTTATTACTTGCTCCCTGTATTCTTTTAGCGAGGAACCTCTGTGGACGTTCCAGTTGCTGGATATGCCTGGTTAGGTACATACCAAAAGGGGCACTGTACTCAATGATAGGTCTGATAAATGCTGAATACAGTGGAACAATGACTTCCTTGGACTTAGATGTCATACCTTTGTTTATAAGTTGCACAATGTAGAATGATTTCCTTGCCACTGTAGACACGAGATGATCAAAGGCTAGATTACTATGCGTGTATCTAAGTCCCTGACTACTGGGTCAACTCTAAGGGGTCTGTTGTCAATATGATAGTTACCAGGGATGGATTACTTCCCAAAGGATACTATTATGCATTTCTTGGCATTTAGCTTTAGTCCATGGCTCTGACACCAGTTATTTGTCTGTGTCAGCCCCTCCTGGAGAACATGTGTGTCAGTGTGTGATTCAATGACAACTCCTAATTTGCCATCATCTGCAAATTTAGTCAGCCAGAGACCACTGACATTGGCCTTGACTTCTGAGAAGTAAATGCCAAAAAAGAAGCAGTCAAAGGACTGATCCCTGAGGGACTCCACTTGTGACTGGCCTTTTTGTAGAGATGGACTCCCCAGTTCTAACGTCTTGGGTCCTGTCTGTGAGCCATTTGGCTATCCACCAGGTGGCATACAGGTTTGTACCTAACCTCTTGAGTTTGTCAACAATGCCCTAGTGGGGTATTTTGTCAAATGCCATGGCCAGGTCAAGGTAGGCAGTGTGAATGATTTTGCCCTCATCCATTGCTTTGGTGACCTTCTCAAAGAAGTCCACTAGGTTGAGTAGGCATGATATGTCCTTGACAAAACCAAACTAGGTTGGGTTCAGTGTCTGGAGGTTTACTATATCTCTGTTGATCATCTCCATGATAATTCTTTCCATGGCTTTACATATAAGATTGGTGAGACTTATGTGTCTGTAGTTTCCAAGGTCTGTAGATAGCCCACCTTTATGCAGAGGGATGACTGTTGCCTTTCTCCATTCATAAGGCACAAAGCCTGTTTGGAGGCTACAGTTAAATAGTAATTCCAGAGGCCCTGATAGGTCATTTTTCATGCTATTTAGAAGGCATCCTGGAATATTGTCTGGGCCCATTGATGCAGTGTTCTTGGTCTAAGAGGGATCATTAAGGACCTGTTCCCTAGTGATAGTAGGGGGAGTTATATTTGATGATATTTCCTGAGGGGAAGGTTGAGGGGGAGAGAGGAGTTAAGTCGGAGCTGAATTTTTCAGCCAGGAGGTTTGCTATATCTTTTAGCTCAGTATAGGTGGCTCCATTTACAATGAGCTCCGCACATAATTGTGTATTGCCTTTGAGGTTACAGACATAGCTAAAGAATGCTTTGTGCTTGTCCTTGGCCTGGAAGGCCACACTTACCTCAAATTTGGCTTTGTTAGACATTATTTGTCCTCTGAGTTGTTTGATGAGAATGCTTTCATTCTTCTGGGTGCTGCTCCTTTTAATTTTTGCCATGATTTTCTTCCTCCTGTTATACAGCCGAATGATTTTGTGATTCCACCAGGGTGGCTTGTTTTTTGAGTTAGTTCTGTACTTCTTCCTGGTGGGTACGGCTGCCTCTGTTCAGCTATTAACATGCTTGTACGGGGTTTCTGTGAACAGTTCTGCATAGGCAGAAGTATTCTCAGGGTTTATAGGGGCTTGAAATTTTGCCAGGTTCTCACTTAATAGCAGAAGGTTAGCCTTAGAATAGCTCCTGAATATTCCCGGTTGAGATGGGGTCCAGATTTTATTTTTACTTCAAAGGAGACCATTTTGTGGTCTGACCTTACCAGGGAAGGCATTACAGTAGGGGGCGTGCAACACTCTCCCATATTAGTGAGGAACAGATCCAGTATGGTTGCACCCCTGGTTGGTGTATTGACTATCTGGTCCAGGGAGTTTGTGTTTACAAAATCCAAGAATCTCTGTACATGTACATTTGATGTCTTATAGGATTCCCAGTTAATGGTGGGGTAATTAAATTCACCCATGAATATGGTATTGGGTTGGATGGTTAGTGTTTCTAATAAGTTTAAATACATGGTATGGGTTTCCTGGATCATATATGGGAACCTATAGCTTGCAAGGAAGTGGTACTGGATTTTACCTATGGTGATTTGAACAAGTGCATTGTCCTGTTTGACCAGCCTTGAAGTATATTTATTTTTGATGTAAATAGAGACACCTCCTCCTTTAGTCCCTGCTTGTCAAGTAGCTGGTCTAAATGTGTGGAAGCCATTATAACCTTGCACTGTTGGTGTGCTCTCCGCAGCTTTAAACCATGTCTCAGTGACCACACAGACATCAGCATTCTCTAGGGTAAAGAGAGCTTCTAGGGAATGGATTTATTTGTTTAGACTCCTAGCGTTGAGCAGTAATACCATTAGATTTTCTTGGTTTTGATTTGCTATGTCGGACGTACTTTCAGTTTGGCGTAGCCTAAAAAAGGCACTATGGGGGAAGACAATGTTTTAGCTAATATTCAAAAGCCTAGAGGGAAGAGGTGCAGACCATCCCTGGCAAAGCAGTGTGGTCTGTTGACCATCTTCTTCTATGCTGACAAATATTCCACCCCCTTATAATCACACCAGAAACTAAGCCAATTATTAAAGTCTTTTGTTTGTATTGTGGCATCATCCTTAGAGAAGGTAAAATGCTGCTCATTGCTAGGCTCTTGCCAGCCTGAGACACATATTCCGAGAGCTCCATGATGTCTATTTTCATATAGTCTAGGAAGGTATTTCTCAGGTCATTTACTCCCACATGGACTATGACTGAGTCATATTGGTAATTGTGGCCCAATGACCTGAGTGCATGCATAATATGGCGGATTCTTGCCCTTGATAAGCAACTGACCATAACTTTCTCCTTACTCATACTGGTGAGAAGGACATCAGTGTGTCTCACAATGGAGTCTCCAGTGACTAGAATGTTAGATTGTGTGTTGACTTGCCTTATGGGCTTAAAGGTAGAGGCTTCATGAGATGTATCTCTATGTGTTGATGTGGATGTTGTTTTGAAAGAGTGTGTTTGAGGCTGCTGAGGGTATTTCTTATGTATGCTTTGTCTAGGAGATCTTTGTAGTTTAGGAAGGTTACATGTAAGTGTCTCAGTATATATGTGGGTCTGTATGTTTGCTTTGAATTTATCGACAAGATTTGAACAAGGCACTAAAAAGATCTCATCATCCAATGTGCACCGTTGAAGAAGTCGCGGCCTTGATGCCAAATGCCACTGTTTTTTTCTGTCTTAGATGTAAAGAGTTCATTTTGGCAAATTCACCTTGACAAAAAAATCATCATTGCTCACTACTTTCAGTACTCCATTTGGAAGGTACAGATTTCTGAGAATGCCATTTGGAATTAATTCTGCAAGAGAAGTATTTCACTGTGCAATGGAGCAACTTTTTTCTGGGTATCCTTGTGCTATTATAGTAGACAACATAGTAGTAGGAGGTCATGGAGATATTGAACATGACAGAAACCTCAAAAACATTCTAGAAAGGGCATGTCAAGTGAATTTTAAGCTTCCACAGAAAAGCAAATTCAGGCTAGAAGAAGTTACTTATACTGGTCATTTATTTACCAGATCAGGCCTACAACCAGACCCTTCAAAGCAAACAGCCATTCTCGAGATGCCAGCTCCAGATAATGTTCAAGCCCTGCAACATTTGTTTGGCATGGTCAACTATCTAGGCAAGTTTATTCCAGACTTGAGACAACTTTCAGCACCACTCAGAGAGCTGATATGTAAACATGTATCCTGCTCTTGGTTACAGCAACACCAAAAAGCATTTGATGTCTTGAAACAGAGAATCGCTAGTCCACCAACTCTCAAATACTATGATGTTCACAAACATTACACCTTCCTGTGATGCATCAAGAACTCTTACCAAAACTGAAATGCAATATGCCCAGATTGAAAAAGTGCTTTTGGCAATTGTGTTTGCATGTTCAAAGTTCCATGATTATGTTTATGGTAGACCTATCCAGATTGAAACAGACCACAAACCACGAGTCACTGTCTTGAGAAAACCTATGCATTCAGCTCCAGCCCAACTGCAACATATGATGCTGAGATTGCAAAAGTATCATTTCAATCTACAAGAAAGGCAAACTTTTCTGTCGTGCTGATACATTATCCAGATTGCTCAGAAACACCACAGAATGGCATGAGAATGAGAATCTTGATTTTGAAGTCATGGAAGTGAGAATTTTTTTTCTACACATTTTGATAAGCTGAGAGATCACACAGCCACAGATCCAGTTTTACAGAGGCTCAACCATTTTATTAGTAAAGGATGGCCGTCCAAGCAATCCGGTTTACCTCAAGAAGTGCAACCTTATTTTCTATACAGAGATGAGATTTTTGTCTGACAATGGTATCATTATGAAAGGTCCAAAAGTAATTGTTCCAAAGTCCTTACAACAGGAGTACATTACTATATTGCATCATGGTCACTCAGGAACAGACTCTACTAAAAGAAGGGCGAGAGAGCTAGTATTTTGGCCTTCTATGTCACAAGACATTGAGAGACCACTTTCATCTTGTTCTGTGTGAAATAGTACGAAGTCACATCAACAGAAAGAACCACTTCAGCTAAACCAGATTCCAAAACTACCTTAATTGACAATAGCCACCGGCATCTTCAAGTGGAATGGTCAGCATTACTTGGTGTTAGTAGACTCTTATTCCAATTGGTTCAAAATTGACTTACTTCCTAACCTAGCATCCAGTACTGTAATTTCTAGTATGAAGCATCATTTTGCTGTACATGGTAGTCTGCACAAAGTTATTTCTGTCAATGGCACGCAGTTTACAAGCCAACAGTTCAAAATATTTGCTGAAGAATGGGACTTTACTTCTGTCATGAGTAGCCCTGAGTGCCTGCAGTCAAATGGTTTGGCAGAATGTACAGTTCAAAATGTAAAACAGTTAGAAAAATCAAAACAAGATAATAGTGATGTTTTCCTGAATCATCTCTTGAATCTCAGAAATGTTCTTCATGATAAACATCTTGGTTCACCTGCTCAGAGACTTCTGTCGAGACAAACCAGAACCACTTTACCAGTCAGTAGTCAATTGTTGGTTCCATGTGTCAAGAACAACAGGTCAGTGAAAGCCAATCTGTTGAAGAAGCATTTAACCCAGAAGTCCTTCTACGGAAAGACTAGAAAACCACTCAATCTATTACGAGAAGGAGAAATGGTAAGGATGCAAGCATCCAAAGGTTATGAACGGACTGGTGTCGTGAAGAGTATTTCCCCAAAGCTGAGATCATATATTGTAGAATCATAAGGAGCTGACTTTAGGTGGAATTGGAAGCATTTAATACTGATGTCAGAGCCTATACCACAGCACATAATCTGTGAGAAAGAGTCTTTATCTCAGAGTGAGTTGTCCAGTGTTCCAATTCTTGAGGAAGTTTCAGAGGACATTCCATTCCTGTGACACATCCAGATGTTCCTGATATGAGCTGTTCAATGAAGACTGTCCCTGTTGGTAAATTTAGTCCAGAGTGTTATGTTACAAGATATGGTCGCATCTCTAAACCCTGTAGCAGATACACAGCGTCTTGGACATGAACATTGTGTTTAGTTTCTAATTTATTTTATTTTTATTTATTTTACATTTGTTGACCGGGATAGTCTGACTGGATACATGTCCATTTTCAGTGAGGGCCCGGGGAGAAAAGCTCCAGTCATAAATACAAGACTATTTCAGATTTACAATAAGTTAACTTTTTACAGATTCCTTACAGTTTTAAATTCAATAAGGATAAAACACATCACTCAGTCAACACATATATGTCAGTATTTTACAGATTCTGTACAGAATAACATTCAAAAGGTAAAACACATCACTCAGTCACATATATCAATACCATACTAGTAGGATATTGTAACAAAATGTCCTCAATGGGCACGGTTGTACGGGAAGGTCTAATGTCTATAATAATGTACGTCTAACTCTAATATAGTTTCTACAAAGTGAAATCTTTTATAATGGGAGGGTGTAGATCAGTGTGTGTGTGTGTGTGTGTGTGTGTGTGTGTGTGTGTGTGTGTGTGTGTGTGTGTGTGTGTGTGTGTGTGTGTGTGTGTATGCACCTTTAAGAAGCTATCCAAGGGCATAAGTGTATAAATACTGAGCACATGTGAGCCTGACTGCCATTTTGTAGTTAGTTGTTGAGATGTAATCATGTATATATGTAAGATCTGTCTGTTAACCAGTTCATTTGTATTTTAGGATGCTGCTATCCATCCTGATGTGTTTCTATGTATTAATACATCTAAATGAAATACCCCACCTGCTTGTCATCTATGATAGAGAAGGACGAGCGACATTGTCTATTTAATATTCCACTTGATAGGGATAATATAAATAAATATTGCACTTACTTGGAATTTGTGTGGTATATATTATACAGCAGAGTATAGGTATTTGTGAATAAAATAAAGAACTGACTTATTTAATGTCCAGTTCTCTGGGACTTATGCTCGAGTTCAGAAGTCTGATCACTGTTGGGTAGAAACTGTTGTTGAATCTGGTAGTCCTGCAGCGGATGCTGCAATATCGTCTACCTGATGCCAGATGCTTAAACAGTCCATGTGCTGGATCTGCGTGGCATTTTGTATTATTTTGGTGGCCCTTCTGATGCTTCTTGCAGAGCAAAGTTGTAACGATGGAAGACTGGTACCTGTTACTTTCTCTGCAACTCTCACCACTCTCTCTAGTGCCTTTTCTTTAAATGTACAACTACCAAACCACACTGTGAAGTTGCTGGTGAGGACACTCTCAATAGCACCTCTACAGAAGGTGGAGAGGAAATGAGGTGGGATCTTAGCTTTCTTCAGGCTTCTCAAAAAAAATGGATGTGCTGGTGCACCTTCTTTACCAACTGGCTGGTGTTTCTCAACCACGAGAGATCCTCTGATATGTGTATTCCTACAAATTTCATACACTAAATCCTGTCTACACTCTCACCAGTGATCATGAGCACTGGATGGGTTGCTTTCTTTTTCCTCAAGTTGATGATAATCTCTAATAGTAACAGTCTACAAATCTATTAAAATGTGGACCTTTTCTCTCTGACATCCGCTGAAAATGGGTTTTACCCATTCAAACGTTTCCTGGTCAACAAAGACAAATAAATAAATAAATAAATAGTCAGTCATAAGGGATACTAGCAACAACTTGCTCACCAGTCCACAGGACATCAAAGGAAGATGGAAGGAGTGTTTCCAGCCATTTCTGAATCAAGAAAACCCCACAGAAGCTATATTGCCCCATATACAGCCTACAGTGAGAAAAAGGAGCCCACCCTAGAAGAAGTAAGAACAGCACTAAGGAAAATGAAGTCATGGAAAGCATCAGGCTCAAATGAGGTCACAGCAGATATGATAAAGGTGCTGGGTGAGATAGGGAGAAATGGCTCCTCAGGGTAGTCATAGCAGAATGGAGAGATAGGTGTATCCCCAATGACTGGAGAATAAGCAAACTAGTGCCAGTGTTGAAGAACAAAGGGGACATTCACATCTGTGGGCAGTATAGA
>NC_056726.1:1009035258-1009045258 GCF_019279795.1 Protopterus annectens
AATATTGTAACTGACAATCAGAGCACAAGCTCGTTATATGTAGAACGTGTATGATATTGTAACTGACAATCATATTACAAGCTTGTTATATGTAGAACATGTATAATATTGTAACTGACAATCGGAGCACAAGCTCATTATATGTAGAACATGTATAATACTGTAACTGACAATCAGAGCACAAGGTCGTTATATGTAGAACATGTATAATATTGTAACTGACAATCAGAGCACAAGCTCGTTATATGTAGAACGTGTATAATATTGTAACTGGCAATCAGAGCAAGCTCGTTATATGTAGAATGTGTATAATATTGTAACTGACAATTGGAGCACAAGCTCGTTATATGTAGAACATGTATAATATTGTAACTGACAATCAGAGCACAAGCTCGTTATATGTAGAACGTGTATAATATTGTAACTGACAATCAGAGCACAAGCTCGTTATATGTAGAACGTGTATAATATTGTAACTGGCAATCAGAGCAAGCTCGTTATATGTAGAATGTGTATAATATTGTAACTGACAATTGGAGCACAAGCTCATTATATGTAAAACGTGTGTAATATTGTAACTGACAATCAGAGCACAAGCTTGTTATATGTAGAACGTGTATAATATTGTAACTGATAATCAGAGCACAAGCAATATTGTAACTGACAGAGCACAAGCTCGTTATATGTAGAACGTGTATAATATTGTAACTGACAATCGGAGCACAAGCTCGTTATATGTGGAACGTGTATAATACTGTAACTGACAATCAGAGCACAATCTCGTTATATGCAGAACATGTATAATATTGTAACTGACAATTGGAGCACAAGCTCGTTATATGTAGAACATGTATAATATTGTAACTGACAATCAGAGCACAGGCTCGTTATATGTAGAACGTGTATAATATTGTAACTGACAATCGGAGCACAAGCTCGTTATATGTAGAACGTGTATAATATTGTAACTGACAATCAGAGCACAAGCTCGTTATATGTAGAACATGTATAATATTGTAACTGACAATCAGAGCACAAGCTCGTTATATGTAGAACATGTATAATATTGTAACTGACAATCGGAGCACAAGCTTGTTATATGTAGAACATGTATAATATTGTAACTGACAATCAGAGCACAAGCTCGTTATATGCAGAATGTGTATAATATTGCAAATGACAATCGGAGCACAAGCTCGTTATATGTAGAACGTGTATAATATTGTTACCGACAATCGGAGCACAAGCTTGTTATATATAGAACATGTATAATATTGTAACTGACAATTGGAGCACAAGCTCGTTATATGTAGAACATGTATAATACTGTAACTGACAATCGGAGCACAAGCTCATTATATGTAGAACATGTATAATATTGTAAATGACAATCAGAGCACAAGCTCGTTATATGTAAAACATGTATAATATTGGAACTGACAATTGGAGCACAAGCTCGTTATATGTAGAACATGTATAATATTGTAACTGACAATCAGAGCACAAGCTCATTATATGTAGAATGTGTATAATATTGTAACTGACAGAGCACAAGCTCGTTATATGTAGAACATGTATAATATTGTAACTGACAATTGGAGCACAAGCTCGTTATATGTAGAACATGTATAATATTGTAACTGACAATTGGAGCACAAGCTCGTTATATGTAGAACGTGTATAATATTGTAACTGACAATTGGAGCACAAGCTTGTTATATGTAGAACATGTATAATATTGTAACTGACAATCAGAGCACAAGCTCGTTATATGTAGAACATGTATAATATTGTAACTGACAATTGGAGCACAAGCTCGTTATATGTAGAACATGTATAATATTGTAACTGACAATTGGAGCACAAGCTCGTTATATGTAGAACGTGTATAATATTGTAACTGACAATTGGAGCACAAGCTTGTTATATGTAGAACATGTATAATATTGTAACTGACAATTGGAGCACAAGCTCATTATATGTAGAACATGTATAATATTGTAACTGACAATCAGAGCACAAGGTCGTTATATGTAGAACATGTATAATATTGTAACTGGCAATCAGAGCAAGCTCGTTATATGTAGAACATGTATAATATTGTAACTGGCAATCAGAGCAAGCTCGTTATATGTAGAACGTGTATAATATTGTAACTGACAATTGGAGCACAAGCTCGTTATATGTAGAACATGTATAATATTGTAACTGACAATCAGAGCACAAGCTCGTTATATGTAGAACATGTATAATATTGTAACTGACAATCAGAGCACAAGCTCGTTATATGTAGAACATGTATAATATTGTAACTGACAACTGGAGCACAAGCTCGTTATATGTAGAACATGTATAATATTGTAACTGACAGAGCACAAGCTCGTTATATGTAGAATGTGTATAATATTGTAACTGACAGAGCACAAGCTCGTTATATGTAGAATGTGTATAATATTGTAACTGACAATCAGAGCACAGGCTCGTTATATGTAGAACATGTATAATATTGTAACTGACAATTGGAGCACAAGCTCGTTATATGTAGAACGTGTATAATATTATAACTGACAATCGGAGCACAAGCTCTTTATATGTAGAACATGTATAATATTGTAACTGACAATCAGCGCACAAGCTCGTTATATGTAGAACATGTATAATATTGTAACTGACAATCAGAGCACAAGCTCGTTATATGTAGAACATGTATAATATTGTAACTGACAATCGGAGCACAAGCTCTTTATATGTAGAACATGTATAATATTGTAACTGACAATCAGCGCACAAGCTCGTTATATGTAGAATGTGTATAATATTGTAACTGACAGAGCACAAGCTCATTGTGTGTAGAAAATGTATAATATTGTAACAATCAGAGCACAAGCTCGTTATATGTAGAACATGTATAATATTGTAACTGACAATCGGAGCACAAGCTTGTCATATGTAGAACAGGCTTGAGGTTAGAAAATTTGGGGAAGTAGAGCACTGTGGCTCTATGGTAATACTTGTTTCCTAAAACAGTTAAAAAAGTAGCCACTTTGTGGCCTGGAAATAAGTGTTAATCTAATATAAAATGGGCTTAAAACTGGCAACAAGAAAATATACAAAGAGTGAAAAATTCAGGCTTTCATTTTGAGTGGTAGATAAGGGGATTTTAGTCTTAATTATAGATTTGAAAGATAATCCAAGATAAAGTTCATCTTTTTTTATTCCATTACTTAATGACATCAGGTGGACTTTACAGATTTAACTTGTGGCTTGTATATAGGAAAAGAAAGGGTTGTAAGCAATAATAAATTAAAGAGAAAGAAAAGAAAGCAGATATGAGTATTGTGGAAGTGGGGGAATAGAAGAAGTTGAATAAATTGTCAGTAACAACTATGGCCAAAAAAGGTCCCAGCATCAGCCCACTTACCAATTTAACAATTCTAAAATAAAATAAGAAAGAACAATAAGTAATTAAATACGATTGTGAGAATAATACCGTTAAACAGTTCCTGTCCTTCATCTGCATGTTAGTAAATGGTGTGCCCATTAATCTATGAAACGACAATCAGAATCAGAGATGTCACATAACTTATTCTAGTCTTAGGGAGGTCATACGCAGGATAGAGGGGTTATATGGAAGACGAGCTTTTCCTGGGATACAAGAAAGTGGCTAACAGGTCTATGGATTTGATAGAGTTGATTTTATCCAAAGCATTCATTAAAGTATTTTCAAAATTAGAAGTGGATTAGAAAAAGCATTAAATAATCTTCAAAAAAATGCTTTTTTGTGAGTATGAATGGGTGAGGCACAGACTTATTTAGTACTAAGAACCAGAGAACAGAAAATGTCACACCTTGATTTAATACGTGTAGAAGTACTTGATTTGATATCTGCTATTATTTAAGTAGGTTGCTGTGGAAAGGTTGATTTTACTCGGACTGGAACCAATATATGGACACTCTATGGATGGGAATTAAAAGGGGGTTTCTAAAGTTGTATGTTTTATTAAGGATATGCATTAGTTTTTAACAGTCCTACATTTGGCAGGTAGATTAATGGCTCCTCAGAGGTTGGGGAGGATAGGAGCTCCTTCAGCATCTCAGTCTGTTTATTTGTTAGTTTATTTGTTTATTAATTTATTTAATTTCATTTTCTAAACTGAGATAGTAGACTGATCCAAGGTGGACCTATTTGAGCTACAACCTGGGAGTTACAAAAGAGTGTTGAGAGAGTATCACATATGAACTGGAAGATAATTTGAGAATATAGACCCACAAACAAAAGGTATAAGTCCATCCAGAACCCCATTTTTCCCATTTTATTCTGCTTTTTTTGCACATGGATTTGGGATGTCACATCAAGAGTGGCCAACATCTAGAATGACAATGTTCACACTGCTGGGTGGCTAGCTTTGCCACAGTTATTCTCTCATGTCACCTACACACACACACACACACACACACACACACACACACACACACACACACACACAAAATCACTCATACCTATGGCCACGTTAGAGTATCCAGTCCACATACTGCAATACTGCATGTCTTTGGAGCTGAGAAGGAAACCAGAGGACCCAGAACAAACCCATGTATATATAGGGAGGACATGCCAATTCCATACAGAAGACACCCAGCTGAGAATCAAACTAGAGATCTTCTTCTGTGAGGCAACAACACTACCCGCAGTACCACCTCTATAAACAGCAGAAGTATACAGTATTTATTTATTTATTTATGTATTTATTTATTGACATTTGTTAACCAGGTTTGTCCAGCTGGGCTTGAGGCCCATTTTCAGTGGAGACCCAAGGAGAAAATCTCCAACACATAAACAAATTATAGAAATTCAAACTTTAGAATCAAAAATGTAACAGAAGTTTGTTATACAAGAAAGGTAAAAAATAGAGTAGCAATTAATACACTTTAGAATCGAAAATGTAACAGAAGTCTGTTATACAAGAAAGCTAAAATATAGAATAGCAATGTATGCACATAATTATTTACAATGAAACACATATATTTACATATATACAAGAAGAATTTTGACCAACAGTATTGATTTAGTATATTTAGTATGAATCCAAAATAATGAAGTACTTAGATGATAGCAGGGAATAAGAGAGATATAATGGAGGGGCATTAGGTTGGGGCTTCACAAGGGCAAGTTTTGACGTTAATTAGATGAAGTTTGAGTTTTTCTTTAATTGTATATCTATTGGAAGTTTGTTCCAAGCTTGGGCAATAGAGTGTTTATATAGGAGTTTGCCTGTAGTTTTTTAGGTTGGTGGATGTGTAGTAGTTGCTGGTTAGAGGTGCAGAGAGTCTGAGGTGGAGTATAGATAGAGATGAAGGAAGAGAGAGCAGGACAAGATGAAGGATTATAAGGAATAAAGTGTATCATCTGCAGTTGAGATACTAGTAGAAGTTGGAGGAATTCAAGCCACTGGAGTGACTTTAGGGCAAGGCAGTGATGTGAACTATAAGGAGAGTTTGTGACAAACCTAGCTATCTTATGGTAGGTTTGTTGGAGTTTGTTCAAGGTTGTGGTTTGAATGTTAGCGAGCGCTGGAACAGCATATAGGATGGAGGGGAGGAGTAGGACATGTACAGGAGAGAGTCTAGCATTTGTGGTGAGAAATGTTTTATTGCGGTGGAACAATCGAATGCAGTGAAGATTAACTTGCAGGGAGATGTAGTATAGTTAGAAAGAGATGGGGTTGTGGGTTAGGATAGGTATGAGTGACTTGTTAGAGGGTGAGTTAGTCAACAGTAGGATAATTGATAACTAATGGGACAATGTTCATTTGATAGTTTGGTGAATAAACCATGCACAGGGGTGTGTCTTTTGTAGTGGGACAAAATATGTTTAATTCTTTATTTAGGATTTAGGAAAGTAAAGGAAAGCAACACTGGGGGTTACAGTGGCACATATATTTTGGTGTACAAATCAAAATGTTGTGACAGTTCCCTGGGGGTATACAAGTAGTCTGGAATTTGAGACAGATTTCCAAAAGTCCTGGTTACAAAACTACTCAGCATCAGAAGTTTTGTAAGCACAGTACTGATTAGGAATGAGAAATGTGATTTGAATTGATGATTCTTGAAATGTTATGCCAGAATGTTTAAGTGGGGTATCAGTATCTCCTGTTTCTGCTTCATGAAAAAAATAGCTAAGTATGCTCTGCACAAGTAAGAATTTGATTTCTGAATGACATCGTTGGATGGTTTGTAGCATTTTATTCAGAATTCCAAATAAGTTATTGCAAGGAAAATGGGAATTTGTATTGAAGAAAAGAATCATTGGCAACCATACAGTTAAATGTTTGTGATTAAACATTAAAATAAAATAAAGAAATTAATAATTGTATTTTTTAGAAGAAAAAAACAACAAATATGATGGCTCTGCAACAAGACACTGCTTGTAAGACACATAAATAAGTGACTCCATGAATGTGATCGTTTGTGGATGCAAACAATGAAAATTATGTTTAGAAATAAAAGTGTCTTCTGTTTAAGTTTTACTTCCTTGCTTAAAGCCATGTGGAAAAGCCAATTTATAGACACACTTGCATGAAACTTAAAGAAAAAAGTAAACTGTCACTGCTCTAACAATACTGGCATATTAATTTAAAACTAACTAATCCCAGAGAAAATATATACTGTAGTTCTGCATCCCACAATTCCCCTCCTACACCCCTATCATCCTATTCCCAACCCCCTACTATTCCATCCAGCCATCCTCTCTTCCCTTATTTTAATTGTTTGTCTTTTCGGCTTTTCCCAGTTAGGGGTCGCCACAGTGGAACTCCGGTCCGCTAATGATTGGCAGTAGATTTTTTTTATGGTGCCAAGTTGCCAGCCTGATTCCCAACCTTCAGCGAAGGCACGCCCATTCACGCATGTCTTTCGGAGGCCACTCGACCGCGGGGAGGACATGCAGACTCCACACAGAAGGCACTATAGCCGAGAATCAAACAGGAGAACCTCTTGCTGTGAGGCAACAACGCTCCCACTGTACCACCGCAGCTTTCTTCCCTTATTTTAATACACATAATTAATAAACTGTAATATGTTACTACTATTCATGAATATAACTTAAACTTTTCCCTTTCTTAACTTGAAACCTCTCTCTCTTTCTTTTGCTATTAAATCTCACCTCCAGTAGCATCATTGTGAATGTTGTAAATTTTGATTACTGTATTTTATTGTATTAATTATATTTTCTTTCTATCCCTGTATATAATATAACCTGATTACAATGTGAAATATGTACTGTTCGAATGATATGTATTTATGTACTGCAACTTTTATTTATTTATTTTACATTTGTTAACCGGGAAAGTCTGATTTGGAACAAAGCCAATTTTCAGCAGAGGCCCGGGGAGAAATGCTCCAGATGTATGTCTTTGTAACATGGGAGGAAACCCACACAAACACAGGGAGGACATGCAGACTCCACACAAAAGGCACCCCAGCCGAGAATTGAACTGGAGAACCTCTTGCTGTGAGGTAACAACGCTACTGCTGCACCACTGCACCGGCCAAATGACGTTTCACCCAGACTTAGCTGGAAATGGATCTTGGTTAACAAATTTAAATAAATAAGTAATTTTAAGACTAGCTTATGAAAATTAAAGTGTAGTGAAAATTTTGCATTGTGTTAAAAAGGTGGTTTTGCACAGCAAATAAATGTAAACTCCTTTTTGGAACAGGTAAGACATTATGGCCCTTATGTGAAGTATCATACCTGCTTCCTATATAAGCTGGGTATAAAACAATTATGGAATAAAGTACAAGTTAAACATGGGAAATCACTGAAGAAATATGGATGCAGTTACTAAACAAAATGCAGCTTCACATTTCTAGAAATGATCATTGCTTTAATCCAGGTTTTAATTCTTTTTTTTCCTTAGGATTCTATCTTACAAATTGTTCAGGGTTTTTATATTACTAAAATCCCAAAGTGATAATTTCAACAACTGTTCACAAACATCCTTAGGAGGCTGGATAATTCATTAAGTTGTGCATTAAAAAGTGACAGTTGTCATATTCATAAGGCAGTTGGAAGACTAAACTAACATAACTTGTCAAATACTGAAAATGTGCAAAACTGCAAGAAAGTATTGATCAAATTTAATGCACACTTGTAAGTTAATTTGGTCCACATTTTCAGAATTTTTATTTATTTTATTAACTTTTATTTAATTGGGCATGGATTGTTCTGTTTTGAACCATGAGCCATAAAAATACAGTGTGTGTGTGTGTGTGTGTGTGTGTGTGTGTGTGTGTGTGTGTGTGTGTGTGTGTATATATATATATATATATATATATATATATATGTATAGTCTAAAGCTCACTAAAATGAAAGACATATACATATTCCAAAGAGCAATGGAAATGTAAACTTTAACACAATTACATGTGCACAAAAACTAGCTGTGAATAAATATAGTATGTTGACATAAAAAGCCAAAAGGGGGTGAAGAATATCATCTGTAAAAATACTGCCTCATAAATTATGAAGTTATAGTTGTATAATTTTATCCTAAACTTTGATTTTGGGGTTCCAAATGCCGCTGTGGTACGGCAGTAGCGATGTTACCTTACAGCAAGAGGTTCTCCCGTTCGATTCTCGGCTTGGCTTGGGAGTGCCTTCTGTGTGGAGTCTGCATGTCCTCCCCGCGGTTGGGTAGCGTTCGAAAGACATGCATGCGTAAATGAGCGTGCCTTCGTTGAAGGTTGAGCATCGAGCTGGCACCTCGGCATTTCGTAAAAATCTACTGCCAATCATTAGCAGACCGGAGTTCCACTGTCGCGACCCCTTACCGGGAAAAAGTCGAAAGATAAACAACAACATGCACAAATGCATCAGTCACGATAGACATATACAATGGGGTGAATTCAGAAAAATTACTTGGTGAACAGGGAGATCATGGCTGCAGGCTGCAGTGTGTGCAGGTACTGGATACGGGTATGCACTGCCTGTGCAAGTATATGAATAATATGTGACTGTGTCAGAGTGCTTGTCCAGAAGGTATGCCTGTGTGTATATATATCTGTTTACACTATTGTACCAGGTAGTTAGGGTGCAGGTACTGGGTGTGTGTGTGTGTGAGCATGTGTGTGTGTGTGTGTGTGTGTGTGTGTGTGTGTGTGTGTGTGTGTGTGTGTGTGTGTGTGTGTGTGTGTGTGTGTGTGTGTGTGTGTGTGTGTGTGTGTGTGTGTGTGTGTGTGTGTGTGTGTGTGTGTGTGTGTGTGTCTGTCTGTGTGTGTGTGTGTCTGTGTATGTGTGTGTGTGCATGTTTGTGTCAGAGCACCTATCCATGAGGTATGCCTATGTGTATATTTATTTATTTTTTATTTATTTATTTATTTGTTTATTTAAATTTGTTGACCGGGAGTGTCCGACTGGACGTAGGTCCATTTTCAGCGGAGGCCCAGGGAGAAAAGCTCCACAGTTAAAATAAACAGACAGTATTTACATTGGAATACATAGTGATTAACAATTTACATAGCAATTGCTTACAACATATTTACAGATGAAGAACATAGCACATCAGTAGACAACTAGAATCTTTATCTGTGAAGTGCATACCAGACATTAACAAATGTTACAAGAAGAAGAAGTTTGTGCTGTATAATAAGTACTGGCTTATGAGCATCTGAGCTTGCTATAATCAAGGTAGTTAGTGGAGTGGAAAGAAAGGTAGTGGTTGGATGATATTAGAGTGGGAGTTGCAAGGGCATAGCCAGAATGTTTGTAGTTGTGCTTTTAGTAAAGTTTTGAAGTGGGTGCATGATGGTATGGAGGTAATTGTGGGTGGGAGTGAGTTCCATAATTTGGCTATGGCGCAAGAGAATAGTGCTTCACCAGCAGAGTTATTGACTTTAGTGATCTGCAAGTGATTTTTGCTGCTGGATCTTAGTGGTCTGGTGGTGCGATAGGGTTGGAGTAGATTCTGGAGGGATGGGACATTTAGTGGATGGTTTACTAGTT
>NC_056726.1:1009062758-1009135258 GCF_019279795.1 Protopterus annectens
GTTTTTAAATTAATCTCATTGTATTTTTTATAGTTACAGTTTTTCAGTTTTAAGCATGCACCAATTATCCTTTTTATGATTTTTTTAATTGACTGCACATAAAATCGCTAAAATGTGATCACTATCTAAATGGAAAACACTTAATCTTCACCTTGGAAGAATTTTTAATACATTGCGTGAAGGTTACCTATAGCCCTTCACTTTGTAATTTATCGGGTCGCTGTCATTTTTATTTATGTTTTCATCTCGCTTCTTTTTTCCATTTGGTGCTTTTGCTCTGATCTTCATGCCCAGTTGCCCAGATTCCTTTGTTCATTACCTGACTGTCACACCTTTATGGGCTACATCTGAAGATGCTTAGATTGACAACAGTCTAGCAGGCTTGCCTGCATTCTGTGTTAGTCTGGAGGGTGAGAAGGGTTGTTATGGCAACCCCGTGGTCAGAAATTGCATAAGAACATTCTGAACTCAGTACATTACTAACCTACTAAACACAAAAGATCGTAAATGGCAACAAACGGTTCTGATGAAGTTTTTTTATGGTAAAATGAAACCACTCATTGGTTTAACTTATAAAGATTTGGTTTTAATTTTGGTCGGAGTTTGTTGCCATTTATGATCTTTTGTGTTTAGAAGTTTGTCTCTGCTTTCTTGCATGAGCACATTAGTATCAGTGCATAAGATACAATGACATTTGTAAAAAAAAA
Source organism: Protopterus annectens (assembly GCF_019279795.1). Lineage (NCBI taxonomy): Eukaryota > Metazoa > Chordata > Ceratodontiformes > Protopteridae > Protopterus > Protopterus annectens. The sequence continues at coordinate 1,009,063,466 of NC_056726.1, forward strand.
AAAAATGAAATTAATTAAACTGAGTTTTTTTAACCCACAAAAAAGACTCTTTGTATGTTTTTTCTGGCATTTGATAATGCGTAAAAGAAAGAAGGCTGCAGAAGAGAGAAAAAAGGAGCTGGGGACAGACATCAGGTCGGATTCTTCATGTTAGGTCATAGTTTCTCTGCCAAACTGTTACGGGTTTAAATAGAGCAGAGATTATTTTTGCTTCTATTAGACCCAGACTTGAGTATATGATATATAACAATATTTCACGTAGCTTCAAGAGCCTGGATATATCTCAGAGTGACAGTATAACTGTCACAGTATGCACTATTTAGTTTATGTTACACAATTAAACGTGCTAATAGCACTTCTAATACTTTTAGAAGTAAAATGTATCTGATGTCAAACTGGCTACAGTGTGTCAAGATACTCTGATCAATATAAATGCAACAAATAAAACATACATGCTTCAGATATACTTAAGTGAAAAAAAGGAAATGGCTGCTGTCATGCAAAAATAAAGGAGTGCAACACTAAAGAAATACAGTGAAGAAATTATTCAGTTCACATTTGGGGAATAACACAGAAGAAGAAAATGCAGCATTTCCCTTTAGAAGACAGACATCTTATTTTTACTGAGAGAGAACAGAGCACTGATTTGCTTATATGAAAGAGCTGTACTATATCCGTGATACAAAGATACCAGCCTGCTAGCTACTGGTTATTAAAATGTGATAATATTATGTAGTCACTGCTTTGCGCAATGCAAGGATATAAATAAAAAATCAGTGGAACAGTATAATGCAGGTCGTGACTTGTATGTGTCATGAAACACATGCAACAGGATTTGACTGTAAAGAAACAGCAAGGTAGGTTAGGAGCCTTTCTTGTGCACATAAGTTGCAGGGTGCATCATGACTCTGGACACATTCAACAACTCCAGAGATGCAGGTAAGCTGCAGAATGCACTAGGAGTCGCTGATGTGAGGACACAAGGGCAGGCACTGGAAATCGTCTGTACTATGGGTAGGTGTACTAGCACGTGGGGGCACCAGCTATGGAGGAAGGGCAAACAGACACATCAAATATGGGACACCACATCTGTCAGACCTGGTATGAGCACAGAGATGGCCTTAAGGAACATGGGACTCCATATCTTCCAAAATAGGTAGCATCACAATGGTGGCCGCACAGAATGTCAAATGCAATATCTGTCAGCCCAGTTATGACAAAAGAGATGGCCCAAAAGAATGTTGGATGCAACGTCTCTCACCTCAGGTTCCAGCAAAGAGATGGCCACACTTATTGCATAATATCACATCTGCCAGCCTAGGTATGAAATCAGAGATGACTGCACAGAACATAGCATACCAAATCTGCCAGCCAAGTGGCACACAAAGGTGAAACAACAGAACACATGGCACAATATGCCAGTGAGTCAAGTACCAGTGCCAGCACCTTGGTGGCTGGAATGAACAAGGGGTACCACATAACAGATGAGGCATCAGCACAGAGGTAACCACATGTCTACCCAGTTCCAGCAAAGATGTGGCAATTGGAAATACAGGATATGGAACTCCACATATGCCAGAACACTCACCAGCAAAGAGGTATCCCCACAGAGGACAAAATACCACATCAGCCAAGCAAACTACCAGCAAAGAAGTGGACACAGTACCAGACGACAGCAAACCGCAGAAAATGTCAAACACCACATTTGCCAACCAGAGCATTAGCAGAGAGGTGGACTTCATGAATAAGGAGTTCCACATTTACCAACTCACAGTAACCCACAGATAACCACAGAGAATCTGAAACACATCTACAAGCCCAGGTAGCAGCACAGAGACAGCCATATACAATGTGGGATATAACATCTACCAACACAGGTTCTAGAAGAGAAGTGACCACACAGAATGTGGTACACTACATCTGTGGATTGGGTGTCAGCACAGAAAAATCACTGTTTGCAGAACAAAATTCATTACTTTCACCTGATCAAAGCACTGGCATAGAGATGGCTGTGCAAACAAGGGTCACCATATTTGGTAACACTAACACAGGTTAGAAGAACAGGCATGGCTGTATGTGTATAGACATGTGCGTGTGTGTGTGTGTGTGTGTGTGTGTGTGTGTGTGTGTGTGTGTGTGTGTGTGTGTGTGTGTGTGCACGTGTGTGTGTGTGTGTGTGTGTGTGTGTGTGTGTGTGTGTGTGTGTGTGTGTGTGTGTGTGTGTGTGTGTGTGTGTGTGTGTGTGTTTTACTTAACATGAATAAGGTCTGTGCTAAATAGTTTCATCAGCCCCAAGGAACTCAAACTTGGCAGGCCTGCTTGGGTTGTTGAGGTTTTAAACCTGCTACTGTATGAACCTTGAACCTTTGTCACACTGTGTTTGAACCACCTACTCACTCAAATGTCATCAGCTTCATGAAGGTTTTATTTAGATTTCAAAGGGTTTATAATCCTGTCTAAACACCTGTCACTTCATGAATAATTTTCTGAGCTTAAAATGATTTATTTTGAATACATCATAGGACTGTGCAGAACCCAGACAAGGTGTGTTTTAAAGTTCCTATGTTTTTAAAACTATCCACACTGAAAGAAAAAGAATGTGTGCCACTCTGCAGCAAATCATTGAAGAGACCATTGAAGACATGGGTCTATATTATATATTCGAAGTTTCAAAACTTCAAATCCCATATGTTCGACAACATATGATCGAAGTTTGAAACTTCGAATATATAATAAAACATAAAAAAATAATAATAATAAAACTTACCTTAATGCTCCGAGCAGGGGGGCAAGGCCCCCTGCAGTCACCACCCCCCTACTTAAATATACCAACTCCGAGATCACACTTCAGTGCAGAAAAGGGAAATTCTCCCATTCTGCACCGTACTTCACCGTTACATTTAACCTTCGAACTTTTCAAAGTTCGATCATATGGTGTCGACCATATGACATTCGAACTTTGAAAAGTTCATCATGTAATAGGAACCCTGAAGACACACATACAGGCAGAAAAGAAAAGCAAACTGAGAGTGGACCAGCAAAAGGTGCTGAATTTACCTAGTTCTACTAGAAACATTACCTTGGCATTACATTTTGCAAGCACTGCACATAATAGCGTACACATAGATGGAAACATATCAATTTATATTGAGTCGTTCTCATTTTATTATGCTATTGTTGTTTTGTTTGGCTGTTTCTTACAATTAATGCTGAAATTCCATAAAAAATAAAGCCACATTTTAATATGGACCTGTTCTGCACACATCTCTACACACTCATTGAATATGCAGATACATATGATGAGAGGGCTGGTATTTGTACACACAGAGCTTACAGCAGAGCATCAGACTCTTACAACAGTTGTGGACACTTGATTTTTATATGCACATATGTACACATTCATATATAATAAATCATTATCAAGGTAAGCCCTCTAGGCACATATTTTCTTTTTAGTGTTGACTTTAGAGCAATACCTGGTTAAGAATTACACAATCTACAAATGGAGACTGTGGGAATCAGACTCAGAACTGGAGGGTCAGGATCTAGCACTACATAGTCTTAAACCTCTGTGCCAAATGTAAATAGACAGATAGACAGAAAGATGTACAGATGTGTGTGTGTGTGTGTGTGTGTGTGTGTGTGTGTGTGTGTGTGTGTGTGTGTGTGTGTGTGTGTGTGTGCATATATGCATAAAGTCCCATGACAAAATGATGAACACACACACACACGTGAAGAAGTGTGTACATATGCGTTTGCATTATGCATAGATATACGAAGTATAATGTACTCATACGTACAGTCACAATCTCAGAAATACATGCAGATACATAAACACAGTTTCGAGTTTACAAATGCAATGATGTGAAGATGTAGTGCCAGATGCTCATACATTCACAGACAAACATGGGTGTAAAGACAGATAATGTGTAGAAATAACACACAATTTGTACCTCTCACCCACACCCCATCCTACCGCACCCATACACATACACACACACACACACACACACACGCACACACACACACACACACACACACACACACACACACACACACACACACACACACACACACACACACACACACCTAAACACAGTCAACATGCAGAAACACACACAATCTGCACCTCTCACCCACACACACCCCCCCATCCACCCCTACCCATGCACACACACGTGCGCGTGCGGCTCTATATCGTTTAATTGAATCCCACATCATCAAACCCCTATTCATTGAACACCTTTTAGTCAAAGTCACAAATCAGCGAATGGACTTTCAATCAAAGTTTTTCCTAGGGCAAACCAACGATTGGACACCATCTGGAATTTGCCTTTTTCCCCACTGTGGTGCAATCTTAAAGTTGGTATATTTAGTTTGGGGGGCATAGCCCCACATTAAGGGGTGTAGTGTGGGTAGCCCCCTACCTGGGTAGGTTGTAAGTTTTATGATTTTTTTCTGCAGTTGCTAGGGTGGCCTACCATTGGTTTATCCTAGGAAAAACTTTGATTAAAAGTCCACTGATTTGTGATTTCAACTAAAAGGCCTTCAATGAATTGGGGTTCAATGATGTGGGATTTGATTTAAGTGATATAGACCACACACACACATGCACACACACACACATGCACACACACATGCACACACACACACACACACACACACACACACACACACACACACACACACACACACACACACACACACATAAATACAGGTAACATACAGAAACAGCAAAAAAACAAGCACACCTCATAGTTAAAGGTCGGTCTAACACTTATGTTTTTTGCCAGCATACAGAAACATACACAATCTCTACCTCACACATACACACACACACACACACACACACACACACACACACACACACACACACATGTAAACACAGGTAACATACAGAAAAACTAACAGCCTCTAACAAACACACACACACACACACACACAAAAAACACACAAATACAGGTAACATACAGAAACAGCAAAAAAAAAAAACAAGCACACCTCATAGTTAAAGGTTGGTCTAACACTTCTGTTTTTTTTTGCTAGCATACAGAAACACGCACAATCTCTACCTTACACATGCACACACACATACACATACACACACACACACACACACACGTAAACACAGATAACATACAGAAACGCTCACAGTCTCTAACAAACACACACACACACACACACACACACACACACACACACACACACACACACACACACACACACACACACACACACACACACACACACACACACACATTACCTGTGCATGCATTGGTTTGACCTCACCATTGCTGGTACTGCCTGGATCTCTAAATAAAAAGAGATACCATGTTGCTGTGTATCATTAATAGTGACAGGCAGCTTAGGGACATGTAATGAAAAGCAAATAATTCAACTGTTCACACATTTAGCAGAAACTAGTAGTTTTGAAAAACACTACTTTTCTGATAAACCACTTGCTACTCCTTATGCAGACCAGGTCCTTCTTTTGGGTATGTCCCCTCTGGCCAACTCAGTTGTACGTCTTTATGTAAAGTACGTCAAAACCACTGCACACTGGAGCAAGTCAAAGTCATCTTCAAAAAGGACAAACTTTTGGCTTAGTGTGTTCAGGCAGTGATACTGTTATTTATTTATTTTATTAGACTTTGTTAGTTTAGTGGGTGGAGTCATCCAAGGACACTAATTCAGCCAAGACCTGGACCACTGGACAAAGACAAAAGCTGAGTTAAATGTAATCAAATGTGTAGTTTGGAACTACATGTTGTAGTGAAGTTAATTCATTTATTTATTTATTGACTGATTGATTGCCATCTGTTTACCGGAAAAGTCCAACTGGGCTGTCTGGCTACCCATTTTTAGTGGAGGCCCAGGAGAAAACCTCTAAGTTACATCACAAAAACATTCTATAAATATTATATATAACAAAATTATTGCACAAGACATTTTACATTACAAACTCAAATAGACATATTATATTAAAAACATATTATATTAAAAACAATTTGTTTACAAATATTATACAACAGCAAAAATATTTTCTAAATGAACAGTGAGTCTGAAATAAAGGAGATGGATAGGAGATGTTATATCAAAATATCAGTAAAGTTGAGCATATTTATTTTATTTTATTTATTTTATTTCCAGTTCGTTTGCCAGGATGGTCCATTGCGCCATGAGGAGCCCATTTTCAATGGATTCCTGGGGAGAAAAGCTCCAGAGAAATACAAAATACACATGACAGTGAGACTAATACAATACAAATAGAAATTTAATAACAATACAGAGTAACAGGTTTTAAAATACAGATTACAATTCTTATAAAATATCATTGTTCCAACAGTTAGGAATTATACGATAATAGGAGTTATGAGATAATAGGAGGCTCATAGCAGAATATATGAGCCTGTGGAGAGTAACTGAGGTTGAGAAAGCTATGTAGGGTGGGAGCAGGAGCATTCCCAATGTGAGTTTAGATGGGAGTGGAGTAATGTTTTGAAAGCAGAGGGTTTGCTAGTGGTATGTATGTGTGATGGTAGAGAGTTCCAATGGCGTGCTACAGAGAAGGATAGAAGATATTTGCTTGGTGGACGGACAGGTTTGTGTTGCTCAATTAGATTTTGGAAGTTGGATCTTAGACATCTATTTGGTTGGTGCATTTGGAAGGTAGAGGTAAGGGAGGGGCAAAGAGAGGGTCTAAAAACAAGTTTGTGTGCTTGGAAAAATTGAGTATAGGTTAGGTAATTGGGTAGCTCAAGCCAATTCAGTTGATGTAGGACTTTACAGTGATGTGTAGAGGATATGTGGCCTGTAGCAAATTTAGAGATTTTGTAGTAGCAGGAGGAGATTTTTGACTTGAGGGAGGATTGTAGATTAGTAAGGATTGCAGCACCATATAAGAGGGAAGGGATGCGTTACGTAGTAGCAAGAATGATCCTGGTGGCAGGAGAGATGTAGCGGAAGTGGTGGTAGAGCATGCCTAATTTATTATGTCTTTTTTTGATGTTTACTTGTAGATGGTTATCAAGCTTTAGTTGGTCATCAATGAAGACTCCTAACAGTTTTGCAGTCAAGACTATTTTGAGAGGTGTGTTATTTTGGCTGGAGATAGAGAAAGAGTCTTTATCTAGGATGGTAGTTTTAGAAGGAATAAATATTATTAATTTGGTCTTTTGCATTGAGTGCCAGGTGTTTGTCTAGCATCCATTGTTCAGTAGAAGAGAAGGCATCCTGAGTTAATTTTGCTAATGAATAGGCTGATGTGGCAGAGCAGATAATTGTGGAGTCGTCAGTGTATTCGATGAGTTTAGTATTAGGGATGGCAAGATAGAAGTCATTTATGAAAATGCTGAATAGGAGGGGTCCTAGAATAGAGCCTTGGGGTACGCCTGTGGGAGTAATTAGGAAAGGTGAAATGCCTTTTTTCCACTTGACAGCTTGTTGCCTGTTTGATAGGTAATTGGTGAACCAGTTGATAGCAGAGAGGGACAGGTTTAGTTTGGAGAGTTTAGTAAGGAGAAGGTTATGAGAGATGGTGTCAAAGGCCTTAGAAAGGTCTAAGAGCAGGGTGGACACAATGTGACCAGAGTCACGGGCCTTGTTAACAGTTTCTAGGAAGGAGAGGAGCATGGTGGTAGTGCTATGGCTGGGTCGGTAACCATGCTGGGTGGGAGTAAGAAGGTAATTTGTTAAGAGATATGGGAGAAGTTGCAGATGGATGCATTTTTCAAGAAGTTTAGAGATAGGGGATAAGATAGCGATAGAGTGGACATTAGGGATGTTATTGTCATTGCCCCCTTTATGAAATGGGATAATAAAGGCTTTTTTCCAGAGTTGGGGGACATAGCATTCAGAAATTGATCTGTTTATTAGTATGCAGATAGGGAGGGGAATGGCTTCAGCTGCTAATTTTAGGAAGTAGGAGGGTATGTCATCAGGGGCATTAGAGCAAGGTTTGAGTTTTAGTAGTAGTTTTTTATAGTAGAGATAGGAATGGAGTTCATAGAAAATGGAGGAGGTTGGGAGTTGGAGTTGTCAGAGGTGAAAGGGATGTGTGGGGGCTGATATGGGGAAGATGAGTTGTTAGTGAAGGATGTTGTTAGTTTGAATATGGAGTCTATAAAGAAAGTTAAATTTGGAAGCTGGAGTGGGAGGCATTTGCGTCTGTGCAGGGGTTTTCTTTTTTACCTGGGCTGAGGAGACAGGAGATTCCATTCCAGAATTTTTTGGGATTAGAGTTATGGTTTGTTTGGAGTGTGGAAAATAGGTTTTGTGGTCTGAGGTAATACTTTTTTTACTTTGTCTCGTAGTGATTTGTACTCATTCAGGGTAGACATGGTTTTGGTTTTATGGTAAAGTTTCCGAGCTTTATCACAGAGCCACATGCAGAGTAAGGTGTTCTTGGTTAGCCACGGGATGGGACTGCTTTTTGTGCGTTTTGTTCTCCAGGGTGCAAAAGAGTCAAGCAAATTTAAGAACGTTGTATTGAAGTAGTTAACCGCACTGTCTATTGGTAATATTTTGAGTGCGTTCCAGTTTGTGGTTTTTAGTGCTTTTGTGAATTTGTCAGGGTTAAAGTTTTTTAGGTACCAAGTAGAGATATAGGTATGGGTTAACTGTGTGGGGGGGAGGATACGATGGCTGAAAGTGGGAAGGTTGTCACCTAGTGGGTCGGGAAGGGTACCACTATTACTTATGTAGTGGGGATGTGAAACTAGGATCCAGTCTAGGATGCTTCCAGAGAGGAAGTCTTTGGATGGTCTGGTTGTTGTGGAAATAAGTTGAGCGAAGTTGTAAGATTTATATTTAGACAGTTGTTTGGTGATTGAACTGTGGCCCAGTTGATGTTGACATCTCCCAGGATTATGGTTTTGTTAGTAATGTTGGTAGAAAACCAGAAACAAATATCTTCAAGGATTGAGACATTGTCTCCTGGGGGGGATATAAAGGGTGACAATACAGATAAATTTGTGCTTATTTACCTGAAGAAGAACTTGGAGTAATTCAGCATTACCAAATTTGGGAATAGGTTTGGGGTAGGGGTAACTAGGAGGGATGAGGTGTAGAGGAGAGCATATAAATTTATGTATATAATTTAAGCAAATATATGCATACATACATTGCAAATGCCCTTAATATATCATCAGAAAGCATGTTTATGTGAAACATAAAAGGAGTTGTAAGGCAGTAAACAAGTAACAACAACTGTACTTGAGTAAACAAGCCATACAGTAAAATAAGGAAGAGAAATTAGCCTGTTTCCCCTGAAACAATTGCATTTATATTCATTTTAAGGTGAATTATTACTTTTTTCTTAAATATGAGATAGATAGTCTGAGATCTTAGGTTACTAGGTAGTGAGTTCCAAAATGCAGGACTGATCTTAAAAAACAAGTTTTCTCCTGCGCTTTTTGAATGGTCAGCACTTGATATGATGGAGTCAGCCTATAGCTGAGAGGCTGGGGGCAGTATCTATTAAAGAGAAGTTAAAAGAAAGTGAGATAAGTCCAAGTACTGTTGTTACTGACAACCAGTTTACCTTTTTTAGTGTTGTACAGTGACGTTCTTTGGCAATGGATTGAGAAATAAGGCAGCATATTTTATTAGTGACTGTTTTTTGCACTATGACAGGAGTTAAGTGTAATAATGGGCAGACGGTATTTGAGTTTTGGTATTAGTATGCTAATGCCAGTAGCTTTTCTTGTTTCAAAGGGCAGCAGACAAGATAATATGCAGGAAAATTTAACAGCTGTAATGTTTAATCTGCAATGTGATCTGTGTAGAGTATACAGGTAAGTTGTTGGTCTGGGAGTATTGCAGGGATGGGGGATTCTAAAGAATCAGTAATTACAGAGAGAGGGCTATAATCTGTAAGTTTCTTAAGTGTGCCAAATATCTTAGAGGACTCCTGACTGAAGATAACTAGGTTGTGGTGAATAAGCCTTTTCCAAAATAGACTGAAGTTAATTTACAGGTTTTGTTGACAGAATCATAGGTAGTTACTAGGTATGCAGTCCAGGAAACCTACCCCAAATTCCCACTTGCCCCAAAGGAGAATCTAGTTAGGAAACTTGTTCAAGGTCACATAGCTGGTATATGAAGGCTGATGGAATCAAACCCTGTACCACAGGAAGTAGCTTGTTAAATGCTCAGAGCCTTAATCCTCTGTGCTAATGGAGGATGCTAGTGCAGAGGAGAATTATGTTGCTAGCATATAGTGGGCAGTTAATTGCATTCAGGTGTAATGGGATGTTATTTATCTATATGGGGGGTAGCAGAGGATCCTTAGGGGACTCTACTTTTGAAAGTGCCACTGCATGAGGTGTTGTTCAGACAGGCAACAGTGACGGTTCATGATGGTTCTGTTCCTAAGACAAGAGGTAAATTATTTATTGTATATATTTATTTTTCTTGGCCAGGTTAGTCCAACTAGGATAGTGGCCTCTTTTCAAGGGAGAACCAGTGTATAATTTATACTAACTAGGGAAAATTTGACCAGAGGATAAGACAAATTCCCCTAGTCTTTTTGATAAATGGCATGGGATCTTTTAGACCCACCTATGATACCACCAATTCAGGATGATGAAACTTTGGTTCAACATCTCATCCAAAAGACCATGGCTGAAATGACTATCAGGTGATATGAGCAGTGGTAAGGCTGTCCTCTCTTACATCACTCAAGTCATATTGTGGTATAGCCCTACCAATACAGATTTTCAGACAAATTCCTGCCAGCAATTACCCATAGTAATAATTTGAATGTTCCTGCACTGTCCTCCTGTTGTGCAGCCAGACATGGAACTAATGTCCAGTACTACTTTGCAAAATTAAGAACCCTAGCCGACTTTAAACTCTACTAAAATCTCATATCCTTTGCAGCTGTGTCTTCCCCACCAGGATAATCATTGCAACCTATTTTCCTAACTACACTTTTTTAGCTCTGATTTTTAATTTTGTGTATCTCACGCATACATTGACATGATTTTCTCTCTTGCACTCCTCTCTACTAACATCTCCAAAACCCTTTCTGTCACCCTCCCATTTCACACTCTTCTACTCCTTCTTTTCCCCTCACTCAGTATCACTCCTTCTTCTTGCCCCTCACTCAGTAGCACTCCTTCTTCTTTTCCCCTCACTCAGTATCACTCCTTCTTCTTGCCCCTCACTCAGTATCACTCCTTTGTCTTTTCCCCTTACTCAGTATCACTCTTCCTTCTTCTTGCCCCTCACTCAGTAGCACTCCTTCTTCTTTTCCCCTCACTCAGCATCACTCCTTCTTCTTGCCCCTCACTCAGTATCACTCCTTTGTCTTTTCCCCTCACTCAGTATCACTCTTTCTTCTTGCCCCCTAACTCAGTATCACTCCTTCTCCTTGCCCCCTCACTCAGTATCACTCCTTCTCTTTGCCCCCTCAATCAGTATCACTCCTTCTTCTTGCCCCCTCACTCAGTATCACTCCTTCTTCTTGCCCCCTCACTCAGTATCACTCCTTCTTCTTGCCCCTCACTTAGTATCATTCCTTCTTCTTGTCCCCTCACTCAGTATCATTCCTTCTTCTTGTCCCCTCCCTCAGTATTATTCCTTCTTCTTGTCCCCTCACTCAGTATCATACCTTCTTCTTGAACCCTCACTCAGTATTATTCCTTCTTCTTGTCCCTTCACTCAGTATCCCTCCTCCTTCTTGTCCCCTCACTCAGTATCATTCCTTCTTCTTGTCCCCTCACTCAGTATCCCTCCTCCTTCTTGTCCCCTCACTCAGTATCATTCCTTCTTCTTGTCCCCTCACTCAGTATTATTCCTTCTTCTTGTCCCCTTACTCAGTATCATACCTTCTTCTTGTCCCCTCACTCAGTATTATTCCTTATTCTTGCCCCCTCACTTAGTATCCCTCCTTCTTCTTGTCCCCTCACTCAGTATCACTCCTTCTCCTTGCCCCCTCACTCAGTATCACTCCTTTTTCTTGCCCCCTCACTCAGTATCACTCCTTCTTCTTGCCCCTCACTCAGTATCATTCCTTCTTCTTGTTCCCTCACTCAGTATCATACCTTCTTCTTGTCCCCTCACTCAGTATTATTCCTTCTTCTTGTCCCCTCACTCATTATCCCGCCTCCTTCTTATCCCCTCACTCAGTATCATTCCTTCTTCTTGTCCCTCACTCAGTATCACTCCTTCTTCTTGTCCCCTTGCTCAGTATCACTCATTCTTGTCCCCGCACTCAGTATCTCTCTTTCTTCTTGTCCCCTCACTCAGTATCATTCCTTCTTCTTGTCCCCTCACTATCACTCCCCCTTCTTGTCCTCTCACTCAGTATCACTCCTTGTCCCCTCACTCAGTGTCATTCATAGGTTCATAGGTGTGTACTAGGCCAACAGCCCTGGAGCTTTTACAAGCCTAGCCCATAGAAATGCCCTGGCATCATGCCGCTGTTAGTTTCCAGTGCCTCTATCAAGTAGAGCCACTGCAGTGATCTCCGGGGTGAACTTTCTATTTCCCATCCACTCATCAAGATTTCTCTTGAAAAGGGCCAGTAAGGTGCTCTGCTTGACATGTATGGGAAGTCTATTCCAGAGCATGGGCAGTGTCTGTGTTATGAACCTGTTCCACCAGCATGTTCTGTTGATTGTGGAAATGAGGTTGAGATCCCTGGAGTATGTGGTGCGGATGGATTGGTATTTCTTTAGGTGTAACATTTCTAACAGGGCTGGGTCAGACATGGCTTTGTAAGTCAAGCAGAGATTGTCTCTTAATAGATGATATGAGACAGCGAATAGCTGGAGTTTTTTGAGTCTGTCCATGTAGGACATGTGTTTAAGGCCTAGGATCCTCTTCATGAGGTACGTTTGTGGCCTTTCCAGCTGTTGCATTTGTCTAGTGAGGTACATGCCAAATGGGGCATTATACTCGATGATTGGCCTAATGAAGGAAGAGTAGAGAGAAATGATGACCTGTTTCTTCCTGGATGCAAAACCCTTGGTAATGAGATGTGCCACACAGAAGGACTTTCTGACCACAGTGGCAATGTGGTCAAAGGAGAGGTTGTTGTCAACCTGTGTCCCCAGATCTCTTATAATGCCTTCAGTGTTCAGTGGGCTACCACCAATGTGGTAATTAGTGGAAACTGAGTTTTTCCCAAAGGGAATGATGATGCATTTTTTTGGCATTAAGCTTAAGGCCATGGTTTCGACACCAGTCATTGGTCTCAGTGAGGCCTTTCTGTAGAATGTCTATATCACTTGTGGAGTTAATAATGGCTCCCAGCTTGCAACTGTCAGCAAACTTGGTCAGCCAGAGTTCCTCCATGTTGGCCTGGGCTTCTGAGAAGTAGATACCAAACAGGAGAGGACCCAGGACTGATCCCTGTGGGACTCCACTTGTGACAGGTCAGCAGTCTGACTTGGAGTCTGCTACTTTCATACTGTGGGTTCTATCTGTGAGCCAATTTGCAACCCACCTAGTGATATAGGGGTTGATGCCTAGTTTGGTGAGTCTATCAATAATTCCTGGTATCAAAGGCCTTGGCCAGATCGAGGTAGGCTGTATGAACTGCCTTGCCCTCATCCACAGCTCTGGTGACTAGTTCAAAGAAGTCAACCAAGTTGAGCAGGCATGATCTACCCTTCACAAACCAAACTGCATGGGATCCAGAGTTTGGAGATTTCCTATATCCTTGTTAATTAGGTCCATGATGATGCGCGCCATAGCCTTACATCTCAGACTCATCAGGCTAATGGTGCGATAATTCCCAGGGTCTGTAGTTGCTCCCCCTTTATGGCTCTCCACAATTACTGTAGCAGTGTGCCATTCTGTAGGGACAAAGCCTGAGGTGAGACTGTGATTGAACAGGGCACACAGGTGTGGTGCCAGTTCACTTTGTAGTTCATGTAGAACACAGCCAGGGATATTGTCTGGTCCCATGGAAGCTGCATTCTTGGTCTTGGACAATGCAGCTTTAACCTGTGCTGCAGTAATGCTGGGTGCCTGGCATTCTTCCGGTATTGTCATTGGTCCTTTGGGGGGGTAAAGTCGACACTGAATCTGTCAGCCAGTATGTTGGCAATATCTGTTGGCTCAGTATAGGAGGCACCATTGTGCAGTAACTCAGAGCAAATCTGGGTATTGCCATGAAGATTCTTGATATAACTGTAGAAGGCTTTGTGGTTGTTTTTAGAGTCTGCCACAATGCTGCCTTCATTGCTAGCTTTAGAGGTTTTGATGAGGGATCTTGTTTATTGAGGCTAATAAGGGAGTTTTTCCCAGTCTTAGGACTTCACCTTTTCCTGCAACAGTTTCTTCCTTCTGTTCTAGCGTTTGTTAATGGCAGGGGACCACCAGATTGGCTTTGTTTTTTTTCAAGGAGAGCATCTTGTTTCTGTTGGGTATGGCTAGTTCCATGCATTTATGTATGTGTTCTTACAGTGCATTGGTGTACGATTCAGCAGTCGTGCACCTATTTTCCATTTGCATGGGTACTGTGAAGTTAGCCATCTCTGTTTTTAGGAGCTGAAAGTCAGCTTTGGAGAAGTTTTTCATGGTGGTTACCTTTTCTGGTGGTATGGATGAGATGTGGATTTCCACGGTAATTAGCTTGTGTTCGGATCTAACCCAGGGAGGAAATGACTATTGGTGTAGAGCAACAGTTGCCCGTGTTAGTAATAACCAGGTAAAGGATGTTGCTTCCTCTAGTGGGGGTAAGAATGAGCTGGTTCAGCACATTGGAATTAATGAATTCCAGGAAGTGTTGGGCAAGTGTATTGGTGCATGAGTAGTTTTCCCAGTTGATGGAGGGGTAGTTGAAGTCACCCAGTATGAGAGTGTTGGGTTGGACCCTAATAGTTTCCAGGGTGCTTAGGAACATGAAGTAAGAGTCTTAGAACATGGTTGGGAACCTATAGCAGGCTGCGACCTGAATCGCCGTCTAACTCACTGTTAGATGTACCTGAAGTATCTCCGATGTGCTATGCTGGGCTACTAGTCTGGAGATGTGCATATCATTTATGAATATGGAGATGACACCGCCTTTCGAGCTTTGGTCCATGTTCTGGGGCCGAAAGGTGTGGAATGAGTTATAGCCTGGTAGCGCAGGAGTGCTTTCTGCTGCTTTAAACCAGGTCTCCATTACAGCACAAATGTTGATATTTTCCATTTTAAGGAGTGCTTTGAGCGAGTGCATTTTGAGATTTAGACTTCTAATGTTGAGCAGCATGACCCTCATATTGCATATGTTTGTAGCTGTTATGGTGGTAATTTGGTCTTTGGAACACTGCCTAAAAAAGGCACTATAGGGTTGGCAAGAACCGTAGCCAATATCCGGAAACCTAGGGGTGACAGATGCAGGCCATCTCTGGCAAAGCATCAAGGTCTTTCAATCATGTCATCCCAAGCAAACAGATACTGGACCCCCTTAGAATGACACCAGAAACTTAGCCAATTGTTGAAGTCAATAATTTTCTGCTTGTACTGAGGTATCATTCTGGGCAACAGTAGGATGCTGTTCAGGGCTAGGGTCATACCTGCCTGGGCCACATAATCCGAGAGCTCCTCCATGTCTCTTTTCATGTAGTCCATCCAGGGAGGTGCATCTCAGGTTACTCACACCCACATGGACAATGACAGTCATACTTGTACTTGTTGTGGAGGGACCTGAATGCGTGTGTTATGTGTTGGATCCTGCCACCTGACAGACAGCTGGCTGTTACCTTCTCTTATTCAACCTAGTGAGTGGGACATCAGTGTGCCCCACTATCGAGTCACCTATGATTAGTGTATTGGGCAAGTTGTTTTGCCTTAGGGGCTTAGGTTGAGGGGCACACTGTGCAGGTGAGCTATGTGTCTTGTGATTTGTGCTGTGTTGTGGTGGTCGAGTGCATTTCTGATTTGGAGGTCCCTGCTGTTTGGGTAGATTTCTATTGAACCTCCGGGTGGGTGTGTGGTTTGTGTTTTTATGTGAGAGCTGTGATGGTGGGTGTTCTGGAGGGCTATGTGTTCCATGTGGTGTGGTGCAGGTGTTGATCTTCTACTCTTGACCAGCTATTCCAGTCTTGGCTGGAGAGTGCATGTCTTCCAGTTTGGATATATAAATGCATCTCTCACAAGTCTGAGTGTTAGGAGGTAAGAGGTTAATAAGAGAAAGCACAGGGAACTGACCTTTAGACATGCCAGGAGGGATGGTCATTATTAATAAGTACTGGAGCTGTTTCCTTATAGGACGTTTAGTGCTGTTAGCACTTATGTGTGATACAATAATTGCTACAAGAAACCAGATGAAGTGCTAGGTGAATAAGCTAGTTAAATGCAAGAGAGAAGAGAACTAGCAAGATCTAAGGGAAAAATTGAAGAGCAGATTGTCTGGCATCGGTAATAGTTTACCCTAGCTTAGTGGCGCTGCATGGCGAGAAAACCCGTGCAAACATGGGCTTTTAAAGCAGACAGTTGAAAGGGAGAAACCACTCCTCTTGTGGTAGATAGGCAACCTAGTGCTTACCATTCTCACTGATAAGCTGAGACACTTCCCGCTAACACAGAAAGGTCTGGGGAACTCAGAAACTACAATACAGTCCTGAGTACAACAAATCTGTATCTGGACTACTCTAGTAAGAGGAAAGGTGGGAAAACAAGCTAGAACTTTTTTTTTAATATAACAGTAGCAAATGAGCAAACTGATTTAAACAAATTAACCAATTAACTAATAAAAAGCTCAAAACTGAGCCATGTTCCAGCAGTCTTCAATCAGACAAGTTCTAGCTGCACACTCCTGCCACTAGGGTGCAGTGGAACCTTCTCCAAAAAAGATGGCTTGGATTAGTGCTCAAGTTATACAAACAAAGTTAGATTCAGCAGGTCTGAATCTAGTCTATGCTGCAGCAAACAAGGCACGCCAATTTCAGAAAGAAACAGTTCAAATAAGCAGGCACAATAAGCCTTTAACCAGAAATTCCCAGCTCAGAAGGGCAGAATCTACCCTCTCCTCCCACAAGACTGCAGATCACAAGCCTTCTTAATGTAAAATAACTGGCCTGAAGCCCAAGTGCTTAAACCAGAACTAAGACACTTTTAGAATAACACACACTAAGCCTTCAATCAGCAGCTCCCAACTTAGAAGGATGTAAGCTACTTGTCCTGCCACAAGAATTCCTTTTTCTTGTCCCTTCACTCAGTATCATTCATTCTTATCCCCTCACTATCACTCCCCCTTCTTGTCCCCTCACTCAGAATCATTCATTCTTCTTGCCCCCTCACTCAGTATCATTCCTTCTTATCCCCTCACTATCACTCCCCCTTCTTGTCCCCTCACTCAGTATCATAACTATTATCCATCTAGCAACCCAAGCTTTACAACCACACTCTACAAACCCCTCTAACTCCATTTTCACTTACATTTACATCATTTTCACTTACATTTACATCACACAGTGATAACCTGGAAAACATACCGACCTTAACCAAAAACAAAAATCACCAGTGCCTGCCCTACCACAACAAAACGAGTAAATGCTGTTTGTCTGCCATTTCAGCTTTCCATAAATATAATGTTTCTGTACATATTCCCAATATACACCAATGCATCAGTTCTCCATAAATTTCAAATCGTTATTCCAATGTCTTCTTTATACACTTCTCACGATTATAAATTCTTGCTTTCTGCCTGAAATGCAACCCTTTGCACATTGTTGTGTCATTTTGTAATTTTTATAGCTTTCAAATGTCATGTATTTATAGAAACACAATGTAATTTGTCAAACTCTGAAAGAAAGGGGCTTTGCCCAATTGGATTTTCCCAGTAAAAAATGTGAATGAATGAATGACTTAATCAATTAATTAATTGGCTAATTAATAAATACTAGGAAGGGTGTTTATAAGTAATGGTTTGAGTTTGGTGCTGGATAGCAGATGAATTCTTATAGTTACTAATTTTGGGAGGTCCAGGGGGTATTTGTGTGTGTGTTCTACTATCATTCATTATAAATAATTTAGTATATTGGGTTGGCTTTTGTACCAGAAAATGTAGATTTTCATTGGATTAATTTTTGGCTGAGTATGTCAATGTTGTTATTAGTTTGGAGGATGAAGAAAAGAAGAAATGCCATTAGCATGTTTTTGTAGAGCGTTTACCTGCCTATGCTGAAACTGGAAACATATTGCTGTAAATGAAGGAGGTCTTCACATGGCAGTAAAGTTAACGAGTTTCACTTTGCAGTTGTATGTAGAAACTGTGGTATGACAGGAATTAAAAGTATGGGTTGTAGGAACATTCATGAGTTTCATTTTGCAATAGCATGTAGAGCTTAACTTGAAGTATGGAAGGAGTTAAATATAAGTCAGAAACAAGGCCGAGATGTATTGGAATGAATGCGAAGTTATATGTAACAACTGGTTGTGGGAAGTAAAGAAACTGTCATTTATTTTAGCTATCTTCTAGCAGCAGTGTTATAACAGGAAGAAGGGCTGTAAGTGTGGTTCAGTATGTATGCTGCGGTATTGTTTGACAACAAGAGAATGGGTGGGTGATTCATAGTAGCTGGAATGCTGACATTCTGTTTTTAGAATTTGTCATACTGTCTGAAGTAAAAATATTACTGCATTGATTGAAGTGAGTTTGTAAAACTGGGAAGTACATTACATGAACCGGTTAGCTTGTTATTACAATACTTGGTATAGAAATGGGGATGAATTACATAATAGGCAGGTGGGGTAGGTAGCTACTAAGTCTGTAGGGCCAGTAATAGATAGGAGGGGTAGGTAGCTACTAAGTTTTTAGGGGCAGTAATAGGTACAAGGCGTAGATAGCTACTAAGTATGTAGGGGCAGGGTGGTTGAGGATGGGGGTAGGTAAGAGCAAAGCAGACCAAACCTCAAACTCTAGTGGGAGGGAGTTAGGGTGCAGATTTTCATTGGGCCAACCCTGGACAGTATTAGTGGGAGGGAGTTAGGGTGCAGATGTTCATTGGGCCAACCCTGGACAGTATTAGTGGGAGGGAGTTAGGGTGCAGATGTTCATTGGGCCAACTCTGGACAGTATTAGTGGGAGGGAGTTAGGGTGCAGATGTTCATTGGGCCAGCCCTGGACAGTATTAGTGGGAGGGAGTTAGGGTGCAGATGTTCATTGGGCCAACTCTGGACAGTATTAGTGGGAGGGAGTTAGGGTGCAGATGTTCATTGGGCCAACCCTGGACAGTATTAGTGGGAGGGAGTTAGGGTGCAGATGTTCATTGGGCCAACCCTGGACAGTACTAGTGGGAGGGAGTTAGGGTGCAGATGTTCATTGGGCCAACCCTGGACATTATTAGTGGGAGGGAGTTAGGGTGCAGATGTTCATTGGGCCAACCCTGGACAGTATTAGTGGGAGGGAGTTAGGGTGCAGATGTTCATTGGGCCAACGCTGGACAGTACGGCAGTGAAAGGTAAGAGGGTGCAAACTACAGACTAAAAATAAAACTACAAGTAATAAAGTTAACAAAACAGCCTATAGAACTATAGGAATATAAATAGAGCAGTGCAGCCTAAATGTCTGACATGAGGTTGTAGGCTCCATATCTTTATGCCAGTGCTATCAAGTGCTTTACATAATACAGCAATGCAGAATGCCCTAGCTATATTCCATCCATCCATCCACAACCCCTTTTTTCACATGGGGTCAGGGTGTCACTTCAACAGCGACAATCATCTAAAGCCAAGCTTCACACCGGCAGGTGGCTAGCCCTGCCATAATTGTTCTTCCATATCACACACTCACGCTTATGGGCAATTTAATTTAGAGTGTTCATTCCACCTACTGCATGTCTTTGGAATGTGGGAGGAAACTGAAGTACCCAGAGAGAACCCACACAAGCACAGGGAGGACATGCAGACTTCATACAGAAGGTATCCCAGCCAAGAATTGAACCAGAGAACTTCTTGCTGTGAGGCAAAAATGCTATCCGCTGTGCCATAGATTAACTACTCTCCAGTATATACCCTTGCTATATTGGAGTGTAGTTAATCCGTGTCCTAAATCAGACATATTAAAGTTTGGTGGATATATTTAATCAAGCAATGGTATCTTGCAGATACAGGCTTGCTAATCTTAAATAATATTACAAAAGGTTTAAACAAATGTTATGTCAGTGCAAAATATTTACCAGCATGTAAACTGAATTACAACTGAAATTTATTTATTTAGTTGACATTTGTTGACCGGGATAGTCCGACTGAGCATGAGCCTTTTTTCAGCAGAGGCCCGGGGAGAAAAGCTCCACACTAGAAAATATACAATTGGTAATTTCACAGCACAAATTAAATGAAATTTCACAGTAAGTAAAACTAGTGTTACATTCACTTTACAAGTGATACAAATAACAAGAAAATAGCCAGCAGGCAATTAATTCTCTGAAAGGTTTTGAAAGTAGAATTAATGTAAATAAGAAAGGATAACAGGAAAAGGAGAATTCGGTGAGCAAAGTTGTACAAAATAAGAGATCATTTAGCAAAAGAGGTACTTTTAGTAGGAGATGATTAGAAGTAAGGTAGGAGGAAGTAAAATGAGAAATGCTAAGAGTTGGTAATGCAGGACTAGAGAGGTAGTGGTAGTGGTTAGTGTGATGGGATTAAAGTTGGGGGGGAAGAGAGAAAATGTGGTGGACTAGTGGAAGGAGATAGAAAACAGATAAATGGGTATGAACATGAGATCACATCAGAAGTAATGAGGCACAGAAAAGGGGCAGATAGAAAAAGTAAATTTTCACTGCACTCCAAATAATCTGTGATATAAACTTCACATGATACAAAATACCTTCACATGATAAAAAGAGCAGACATTTAGCAGAAAACAAAACAGGATGTTTGCCACTATCGGTAAATAAAGAGATTACATGATTAAAGCATTGTCATGAAACTGCAATTGTGGTGCAGATTTCAACACTGAAATATGTGCTGCTAAAAATAAATGCATATGTAATTGATTATTGTCTAGAGCAGTGCTTTATATGTTTCACACTGTTATTTTATGAGCTGTGTCAAAAATGTTTATGTAGATGAGATGCTGGTCTTACAAAGTATATGTTCTCTTTGTGTGCTAAGAAATGATTTGTCTGGGGTCAGGAAAGTGACAATTGCAACAGTTACAACACATTACATAGAAATGATTATACTATAGGGCGGCGCAGTGGTGCAGCGGTTAATGCTGTTGCCTCACAGCAAGAGCTTCTCTGGTTCGATTTTTGGCCGGGGTGCCTTCTGTGCGGAGTTTGCATGTTCTCCCTGCATTCGAGTGGGTTTCCTACAGGTACTCCAGTTTCCTCCCACATTCCAAAGACATGCATCTGGAGCATTTCTCCCCAGGCATCCACTGAAAACAGGATCTGTGGAACCTAGTCGGACTTTCCCGGTCAACAAATGTTAAATAAAATAAAAATACTGCTATATAAATATTAAATACTGAGAAAATTATATGTTTTTATTAACGTAAATACAAGTCATAAAACAGATTTTACATCTCACAGCACCCAAGTAGTATTTTTATTTCAAATTGTTTCTATATCTGAATACTTTTATTGAGATTTATATTAAAATACTTTTATTTTGCAAAACAACAGTAAATAATTTGGGTAAAAAAAAGTGCAACTTTCCCTGAATCTCAAAGATGACAGCTGTCACTTTAAAGAATAACTGTGAAATACTGACTGCATTGCAGGATATGAAAGACAACATTGATAACTGCCAGCATTTCAATGCTGTGTTCACCAGATCAAGACGTGCCGTAAGTGTGGAAGCTTTCAAGAAGTTCCACTCTAATAAGTCAGCATGATGGTGTCTCTCATAAATAATGCAAAGTTATATATTTTCAGAGTAACGCCCATGAGGCAGATTGTCTGTCTGACTGCTGTACTGCTTCCTAAAGGGAAGATGTATTATTCTGGCACATTCTGACCTCTGTCCATGGCACGAAATTCCAGAAGCTCTCTCTGAACATTGTTCTATGTCTCAAATACAGAACATAATGGTTCACTGCCATTATAACTAATGGTAATGCCAGAAATGGTGGCAGGAGAGGACAGCAAAGCATCTGATTCAAATCTCTGCACATGTCAGTTAGCGGGATGTAATGCCCACACAGGTTAAGCCTATGGCCACTGCCTAATAAGGAGCAGAGTATTTGAATGTCAGCAGAACTAATCCCCTGACTGCACCATGCTGGTGTCCCAGCAGGATTCTAACCTATGGCAGTGTTACTTAAGGACAGGTAGATAATCTCTCTGAAGTAAATGTGGCTTGTAGCAGGCATTGCATTACTAAATTATTTGAGTAATTGCCTATTACACAGCATTCTAAAGTGCGTGTTCTCATCCAGCGATCTAATACATCTTGCACAAAAAGGTTCATGTAACTTTCACCATTACTTCTGTTACTAATAGGGTTGCTGCCTCCCCAAATCCCCCATCTACATTTAATGCAGCAATGAGTGGTTAAAGAGAAGATGTGGGTTGGCAAGCCCTTAGTAACAGAATTAATAGCCAGTGTTATGTAAGTACATAATACTACAATATCATCCTGTACAATTCAAATTTGCTGAAATAACCGCTTACATTTTTCATACTACTAGCAACAACTATTTTTCCTGACAGTCTATATGTTACAACAAACAAAAGCAGGTGATATATAATAAGTAGAAAGTATTAAAGATTATTAGTGTTACAACAGAAAAAACAAGTGATATGCAACAAATAGAAAGCGTTGAAAATCAGTAATGTGACCTGTCACTACTTTCATTTTTAACCTGAAAAAGGTTGCAAATGTATGACCAGTATCCTAGTCAATAAGTAAAATGTGGCTTCCAAGAGTAATGAAGTGGAAATATTTGTCAGTACAGAGCTGTGTAAATTTCAGACAACTATATTGATTACCAAGTTCTAGCTAATGCTAAATATTTAAGTTCCTATCGCTGAGAATTCATTTAGAAGAATTATAGGCTCTTTCATGGAGATTTAAGCCTTGTATTCAGTATCATTAGGGATCCCATTCTTCCTCAGTTCCTACAACTTCGTAAGTCAAAGAGCTCCATTAATACCAGAACTAGAAATTTAAATCCCCACCAGCATGTAAATAAAATGTGCTGAAGACACAATTTTATTTCTCGATTCCTGCCTCAGCTCTGGAATCAA
This sequence comes from Protopterus annectens, assembly GCF_019279795.1. Lineage (NCBI taxonomy): Eukaryota > Metazoa > Chordata > Ceratodontiformes > Protopteridae > Protopterus > Protopterus annectens. The sequence goes on from NC_056726.1 coordinate 1,009,086,601, forward strand.
CTTCCCCTGTAACTTAAATAAAGTGGCACCTTAGCATTCTTCAGATTAAATCAGAATAATTGGATGGGTACCCATAAATATTCTCCAGGACCAAACTGCTTTGCCCTTTTTGAGAGATGGGTATGGCTTAAGGGCAGTATTGGCAAGGGTTAACTGGTCTTGTGACTCCGTTGTCTTGTATTTGCTATGATCCTGTTATCCTAAGAATAAAAACACAACTCATACCAAAGCTATACAAACAGAAAATTGTTATCAATATGACAGGAGGGTATAACTTGTCTAAATGGAATGTATGCAGAGGTTTTACATCAACCACTATGGATAACAATTGCCCTGATGACTGCGCTAGTTCAAGATGGTGGTATGTAATTGTGCAATGCCCTGACTCCATTTTATCCTATGGTTCATAGGTGTGTACTAGACTAATGACCACTGAGTTTTTTTTAAGCCTGGCCATGCATGCCAACCTTCTGACAAGTTCTGGTACCCTTGATAAGTGTAAGCATGGGTCTGGGAAATGAACCATTTTACAGGATGCCTGTGTCCATTAGAGACATAGGTGCCAAACCAGGGCTAAATTTCCTGTTCCCTATCCAATTATCCAAGTTATACTTGAATTGGGTTAGGGAGAAACTCTGCTTCACATGGATGAGAAGCCTGTTCCCAGAGAAGGGGAAATCCTTGGGATTCATACCTGTCTCTCCTGCAGGCCTTATTTATATCACAGGCAAGGTTTAAGTCTTTAGCAAGGGTAACTCTGGTGCTGTTTGTTTTGCAGATAAGCAAGAGGGCCATTTAAGTGGGGTACACGGATGCCTTGTATGCCAGGCACAGATCTCCCTTCAATAGTCTGTTGGAGACAGATTACAAGGATATGACTTTGAGATGGTCTGCATAGGACATGTTATTTATGCCCTGTATTCTTTTATTGAGGAACCTCTGTGGACATTCCAGCTGTTGGATGTGCCTGGTTAGATGCACAATAAGTCTGATAAGTGTTGAACACAGTGGAACAATGACCTCCTTGGATCTAGATACCATACCTTTATTTATAAGTTGCACAACATACAATGATTTCTTCACTATCATAGACACATGATGGTCAAATGATAGATTACTGTCTACATGTGTCCCCAAGTCCCTGACTACAGAGTCAGCTCTCAGATGCATGTTGTCAATATGATAGTTAGCAGGGGTAGATGACTGCTCGATCATCTAAACAGTTTAAAATGCTCCTAAAACCCCACCTTGTTAACTCCTGGCTCTGCTCCTATTTTACCCCAGGGTAAGCCCCCTCCCTTATTTCTTTGCTCCTTAATCCCTCTTCTCTCCCATCATCCTTCACTACATTTCACCACTTCAGAAAACCTGAACTCTCATTTCTCCCAGTAAACCATTATCTGGAGCACCCTGACTTTTTAACTTGGGCACTCAATTTGAATTGTTGTCTCTACTAATTGCTTTGTACATTGTTCATAACTACAATTCACATTATGCTCCTGCTATAGTTTGCATTATTTTAATTATTGTATTATAGTAATGTCTTGCAGTTTTTTGCTGTACTTTATAAGTTTCATTTATGTTGTTTCTTAACATACTATGTTATTCTTATTATACTGGAGCTTTTCTCCCCGGGCCTCCACTGAAAAAGGACTCATGTCCAGCTGGACTTTCCCAGTAAACAAATATAAAATAAATAATAAATAAATAATTTAGCTTTAATCCATGGCTCTGATACCAGTTATCTGTCTGTGTCATGCCTTCTTGCAGAACGTTAGTGTCAGTGGGAGATTCTATGACTGCTCTTAATTGCAAACATCTGCAAATATGGTCAGCCAGAAGCCCTTGACATTGGCATTGACGTCATCGAAGTAGATGCCAAAAAGTAGGGTCCCCAGGATTGATCCCTGAGAGACTCTGCTGCTGACTAGCCTCTTTGTAGAGGTGGACTCCCCAGTTTTAATTTTCTGGGTCCTGTCTGTTAGCCAGCTGGCTATCCATCAGGTGACATAAGGGTTTATTCCTAACCTCTTGAGTTTGTCAGTAATGCCTGAGTAAGGTATTATGCCTTGGCCAGCCCATGTCCATTGCTTTGGTGAGCTGATAAGGTGGAAGAACATCTGTATGAGAATTAAGTAACTTTTAGTGGTACCACATGGTACTGTCTGACAGAGCTCTGAGATATGTCAATGCCACTGAGAGGGCTACACCTCTACCTCTGACAGTGGACATTCAATAGTGAACGAATACAGTGTGCTGTCATCATTTTGGCTTCCAGATATGTCACTGATTAGATACACAACTACCATCTGACAGCTGTAGTCTTTCCTGATGCTTTGCTACTGTGTCTTACTGATATACTGTAGTGCCACCTTTATGACTGCTATGTTATTCTCTGACAGTGCCTTGATCTCCTGTGGTTGCATTCTGACCAAGAACAATGCTACTGAGGTTATAGGGTACCTTTCTGACATCATGGAGCACCCAGATGATCAATCTCAGTGCTCTGGTGGCACTGATGATGTAATAGAGCATGTGTCACAGCTTTACTCCTCTGTAATGGTAGTTTGGAGTCATTTCACAGCATTCTAAGTTATGACAGACACTAATTTGGGAGTTTTTTATCTGACATTTGTGCCTCTCCTTTATGGTAGAATTAAGTACTGTGGTTCTGTTTTTCTATAGATATATCACTTTATACAGAGTACCTCGTGTACATTTGTGTCGCACAGTGATGACAACATGACATGCAGCGACAGCATTTATGCGCTGCAGTGGCAATAAGTATTCAGTGTCTGGCAAATGTGTTACTCTTTCATGGTAGCATGAAGTTCTTTGGCCTTGCTTACATAAAGCATTGAGTGTGCACTGGCTGTCTGACAACTGTGTCATCCCTATATGCTAACATGATGTCCAGTGGAACCTGTCTTTTTTAATTTCTCCACGTCTTTTGGATATCTAATACCATGATGGGTATAAACCCCATTCCTAAATCAAAGTATGATTAAAGGTCATGAAATTATTATTGTTTTAATCTTTAATCTTTGATGATAGCCAGTAGTGCTCTTTGTAGCTACCGCAATGTCCCCAGTAATGATTCCTGAAATTTGTATGGAGTTACATGTATCAGTAACATATCTAAATACGATAGAAAATTATTTTCTATGAGACCCATTGCTCCTACTACTATGGGAAATATCTGGGTATGTTTATTCTACATTGCCTTTGTTTCTGCCTGCAAATACTGGTAGTTTATGACTTTGTATCTCTCTGTACATAAGACACCATAGTCACTGGGTGTAGCAATTTCAATGATCGATGTTACTTTTATCTTCTTTTCATGAAGTACTATATCTGGTTTCCTCGTATCTATTTTTTGAACTGTTGGCAATGGGCAATCCCATGTGATATCATTCATCTTCTTTCGGCTGTTCCTGTTAGGGGTTGCCACAGCAGATCACCTGTTTCCATTTCTTCCTGTCCTCTGCAACTTGCTCTGTCACACCAACCACCTGCATGTCCTCTCTCACCACATCCATGAACCTTATCTTAGGCCTTCCTCTTTTCCTGTTACCTGGCAGCTTCATCCTTAGCATCTTTTTCCTAATATACTCAGCATCCCTCATCAGCACATGTCCAAACCAACGTAATCGTGCCTCTCTGGCTTTGTCTCCAAACCTTCCAACCTGGGCTGACCCTCTAATATACTTATTCCTAATCCTGTCCACCCTCATCACACCCAGTGCAAATCTTAACATCTTTAACTCTGCCACATCCAACTCAAACTCCTGCCTTTTTGTCACTGCCACTGTCTCCAACCCATATAACATAGCTAGTCTCACTACCCTCTTCTAGACCTTCCCTTTCACTCTTACTGGTACTCGTCTGTCACACATCACTCCTGACACTCTTCACCCGCTCCACCCTGCCTGTACTCTCTTCTTCACCTGTCTTCCACACCATTACTCCAAACTATTGACCCCAAGTATTTAAACTCACCCACCTTCGCCACCTCTACTCCTTGCATCCTCACCATTCCTCTATCCTCCCTCTCATTCACACACATGTATTCTGTCTTAGTCCTGCTGACCTTCATTCCTCTTCTCTGTAGAGCATACCTCCATCTCTCCAGGGTTGTCTCCACCTGTTCCCTACTCTCACTACAGATCACAATGTCATCTGCAAACATCATAGTCCGTGGGGACTCCTGTATGATCATGTCTGTCAACCTGACCATCACCATTGCAAATAAGAAAGGGCTCAGAGCTGATCCTTGATGTAATCCCACCTCCACCTTAAACGCATCTGTCACTCCCACCGCAGACCTCACCGCTGTCACACTACCCTCGTACATATCCTGTACCAGTCTTACATACTTCTCAGACACTCCCGACTTCCTCATACAATATCACAACTCCTCTCTAGGCACCCTGTCATATGCTTTCTCTAAGTCTACAAAAACACAATGCAACTCCTTCTGACCTTCTCTATACTTCTCCATCAACACTCTCAGAGCAAACATCGCATCTGTAGTGCTCTTTCCTGGCATGAAACCATACTGCTGATCGCTAATTATCACGTCCCTTCTTAACCTAGCTTCCACTACTCTTTCCCATAACTTCATGCTGTGACTGATCATTTTAATCCCTCTGTAGTTACTACAGCTCTGCACATCACCCTTATTCTTAAAAATCGGTGTTATAATGATATAAACCTTATAATTTTCTGTAATACTCTGTTGCTCATGTTTCCAGTATTTTTCTGCTACTCATATATTATAATGTTTGCACAATCCTCAGTGCAATAGTCTTGCCACATTATTATGCCTTTTAGTACTCCTTCTGTTACAACCAGCAACAAGATATGCGACTGTTTACATTTCTGTTTTTACAAAACCTACATTTGTCTGTTTCTCCCACATATTCAAAAGACTTTATAAACCAGTGCATGTAGTCCACTACCATAAGCCGCCAATATTAACCTTTCAACTTCTGGTTTAAGTTCATCTGTCTTTAACTATTCCTGCATTCGGTCCTGAACAACACAAGGTTGTTCCAAGAGTTTTCTATACTTGCAACTATATTTATGCATTTTCTACATTTCTTACCTTTTCATCTGATCCTTTACCTTATATTCTTTCTTTTGTTTTTCAGCACATTCACTTGCTGCCTGATTTTTGTCTACTTCTGATTTGATTTGCATTCCTGCTTGACACTGATATGCTTCTGCTAAACTAAGCAAGGAAGTCATCTTAGACTTAATCTCCTCATGTTTCAAAATGTTCACTACGTTTGTGTCTTGTGAGGTCAGCAGATATGTATGCAGTCCCACAACTGCAGATCAGTACATATAATCAATTTTGAGAAGGCCCATACCTCCTTCAAAATGTGGAATATATAGTCTTGGTATACACTAATTTTTATAAATCATTTGATAAGCATGAAGTAATCCGCGGTAGTGCAGCGGTAGCATTGTTGCCTCACAGCAAGAGGTTCTCCCATTTGATTCTCGGCTGGAGTGCGGGGAGTGCCTTCTGTGTGGTGTCTGCATGTTCTCCCTGCGGTTGGGTGGGCGTTCAAAAGACATGAGTAAATGGGCGTGCCTTTGTTGAAGGTTGAACGTCGAGCTGGCACCTCAGCGTTCGTGAAAATCTACTGCCAATCATTAGTGGACCAGAGTTGCGCTGTGGCGACCCCCTAACCGGGAAAAGCCAAAAGACAAACAACAACAACAAACATTTGATAGGCATGAAACTCTAAAACTGTAAAGACAGCAAAAGCAAATTGGTTTATAGCTTGAATTTTGTTCCTAGATGTCAAAGTTGTTTCAGTGTTAATTTTAGCCTTTTAAAATATCATTTACTAAGCTTTATTCACATTTGTTCATGTTTTATTGTTGATCTTTCATCAAGTCCCAAATATTTATACACTCCCTCTTGCTCAAGTTCTTTTATATCACATTCTTGTCCCAAACTGATGTTTTCTTGCTGCTGCAGCTTTCCTGCTTTAAAGGTTGCTTTTGCACATTTATCAAGACCAAATGACATTCTTCTATGATCTTAAAAAGTTTCGACCACTTGCAGCTGTGCTTTCAGTTCCTCAGCTGATGAAGTATACAGTTCTAAATCAACTACAGAAAGAAGATGGGAAGTCTTTACACTTTGTTAAGGGCAAGACAAAAGAGTAGCGGTGACAAAGAGTCACCCTTGAATATTCCCCTTTGAATTTTTATCCCTGGAATAATCATTTGTCCTTTAGCATTGCTTAACTGCAAAGTGGTTTGCCACTGTTTCATGGCCAGTATAATGTAATCAATCAGTGTAGGGTGTATCTTATACATTTTAAGCACTCTTTATCCAAGAATGTGAAATACTGTCAAATACTTTTTAGTAGTCTAGCCATGCCATGGTTAGATTCTTCCCCTTTTTACAGTTCTCCATTATAAGTTTATTTAACAACAAATGATCCTTTGTTTCATATGACTTTCTTTTATTACCTTTTTGTTCTATTGCCATGACTGAGTTTTCTTTTAAATGACTATAAACTCTGTCGGCATCAATTCCAGTGTATGGTGCATACGTTGTCAGAAGGCAAGTTATTGGTCTATAGTTTTTAGAATAGCTTGCAGGTTCAGTCTTAAGTAGGAGCATGGCTTTTCCTGTTGTTAACCAGGCTGGTGTCTTTTCAGGTTGCGCATATACATAGTTCTTACTCATAGCTAAATCTTCATGCAAAGATGTTAATACTTTCAACCAGAAGTTAGGTACTGCATCTGGGTCTGGGGTTTTCCATTTAGAGGCTTTTCTTAACTTTGTGTCAATCTCTCTAGTTGTTACATCATCCCATTTCATATCTTGTACATTTAAACTTCTTATTCTTTCTTTTACTTCTATCCATTTAGCATCTCTGTTAAGTTCCACAGGATCTTCATAGATATTTCTCCAAAATGTATCTATTTCTTTTTTGGTGGTGTTTCAATTCCTTTTGCCTTGTTTCCCAATTCTCTATAAAATGTATTTGGGTCATCAGTAAATTGCTTATTTTGTACTTTTCCTTTATATTTATCTCCAAATCTTGTAAATTTTTCTTCCTGTGCTGATGCTTTAGTTTATTATTTGTGATAGTACACAATAGATCCTGATCTGTTCTGATACTGCACATTGCTTTTACCATGTCTATCTTTCTCAGTATTTTTGTTGATCTGTTCCCTCTTCTATATTCTTCTAACACTGACACTTCATGATTTAACTGCTTTATAGTTTTCTCTGTTCAGTACTTCCATGATGGCATTCGATTTCTTCCCTTCCTTTCCCTTAATACCCTGTGTTTTTGTGGTAAGACTATTATTAGTTTAGCTGCACAGTAATACAGCCTATTTACTTCTGTTATATCATATGAATCTCTATGAATAGTCCTAGTTAGTGTGGTCATTGGTTTTATCAAACATCTACCTTTTGGGGTTTTATTGACTTGCTGTATTCTGTTTCTTTCATTGATCTTAATATGTCTGTCCATTTCAATTAAATCAAGCAACTCTTCTCTTAGATCATTTTCTTCTAAACTGAGGTCACATTCTTTGTTCTCCATTTCTTGTGGACATTCCACAGAAAGTTTCATAACATCTTTCTGTGCCACATTCGCTTCAGTTTCCTCCTGTGTCATCTATTGCTCTTATGGGAACTCACTGGCTTATTGCTCCACAACACTGACTGCATCAGAGTTGCCTATTTCCTGTTCATTCCCTTGCTGTGCAATTCCAATTGAACATTTGTACTGGTTTCCTATGAAAGGCTCCAAAGTATCTTCATATGGCAACTGATCAGATGTTTCCCACTCCACTGATTTCTGCTTAATTTATGGATCCATTGCTCTATTCTGCTGTGATGTTATTAGAGTTAAATTTTCAACTATTCCATAACCTCAGTTTCTGTTTCTTTAACTTCTCCATTACTAACCCTCTCTTCTACTTTTCCTCTTTGTTTTTTTTATTTTTTCTGTTGTAAAATTTTTCAAGCCTGGATACCTTTGCCTGTATTTCTCTTCAAATATTTTTGGTGCTGCTCTTTTTGTATTAATTAGTTTTGCTTTCTCCTTTGCACAAATATTACACCATATTAAATCTCTTTTCTTTCCCCTGTCCACGTTTCGTTTTCAGACGTCTCCTGCTCCTTCTGTTTCTCCTTACACTGGGGACTCATTCCATTATGCTGTGATATAACCTGTATTAGACTTTGTACACTAAATCCTTCATTTAGTAAGTATTCCATAACTTCAACTTCTGTCTTATTAACTTCTACTTTACTAATCTCCCATTCTGCATTCCCTCTTTGTGATAATATTTTTTGTGTTGTGAAACATTCCATATCTGGATGCTTTTGCCTGTATTTCTCTTCGAATATATTTGGGCTTTTTTTGTATTGATTAATTTGGCTTTCTCCTTTGCATAAATATTGCACTGTATCAGATCTCTCTTTCTTTCCTATGTCCATATTTCTTTTGTGTGCCTTTCAAAAGTCTCTAGATTTTCTTCTTTATATTTTCACACTTCCCCAGTTGCTTTTTCAAAATGCCCAAAGGTTTCTTGGTCTGTATAATGTTTTCCATAAATCTCTTGTATTAATGAACACAAATTTTTATTTGAAGCTTCTGACAGATTTTCTTGGGAAATATTTTTCTTTCTTCTAATTTCTCTCTTAATTTTTTTTATATTTTGTCTGGAAAGTCTAGGCTACTTGCATAATAGTAACAATACATAATTTCTTTCTTTCTTTCTTACCCTTAATAGTCCACTCTATCATCTTTATGGCTCTTTTCTGGATTTTCAGTTTTTGTGATTTTTGTGGACTACTATTTCATTCTACGAGAGGGGGGCATCTTCCCACTTCAGCCTGGCCTGGCCCCCATTGTAGGAATGTTTCCATGTCTTGAGGATTCTACACTATCATTTTTTCCAGTTCTGGCACCAGTGCGCCTACCAGGACAGGTCACTTTTTTATCCTGAGTCTTGTGCACCCAGCTATGTTTTTTTTTATTTTTAACATACTTCTGTCCATGATATATGCAATATAAAATACAGTCTATATATCAATGTCGCCTTGGTGAGATTTTGTGAAAAACAGGGTCCACCTCATGAAGGTACTCACCAAGACTTGAGGATAAATTCAATTCCAGCAATACTACTCTCCTTAGCTTGCTGGCTTATTATCTCTCCAGTCAAATCCCCAGTACCTTGGCACAGTATATGTACAGCAGTGAGTGTGCAGTTGTCTGTTGACAGGTGTGTCACTGCTAGTCACAAGGCTGTCACAGGGTAGCAGGGGTCACTAACACAAGCACCTGGTTAGCTTAAAGACTTTCAGGCAGAAAACAATTTTAATTGTATTCCCGGTTTAATTTCTCCAAATCATTAACATACCTTGATGTTAATTGACCCCATTCCAAAGCTTCAGTCCTTGATATCTGACAGAAGTGTTCTCCTCAGCACCTGCAGAATTGCCATTTGTTGCAGTTCATAAGGGGTTACTTTTATCTGTAGAATAAATATGTTTGATCAGTCCATTTTATTAGCACAGATGTTCCTGCTACAACTAGAGCTATCTGCGTATCCTTATTCCACATTGCTCTAGTTTCTGCTTGCAAGTCTTGATATTTTACAAATTTATACCTTTCAATTCATAAGACACTGTAGTCACGGGGTGCAGAAATTTTAATAATAAATGCTATTTCTGTGTTTTTCTCTTGAAACACAATATCTAGTCTGTTTGCTTCTACCTTCTTGGCTATGATATAGGATGATCCTGCATAATCATTGTGACGACCGTGCCCTGGTCCATCAGTCAAGGAGCCTCAATCCTCACCACTAACACCAGGGAGGTCATCTCATAGAAGAGGAAAGGATAACTAATACACACAGTAAAGTACAATTTCCCTTAAGTGCACATGGAGATCACAGTCAGTCTGGGGCTGGTTGCTCCCTTGCTCGCTGGGTCCCCAATAAGACTCCCCACTGGCACAGCTATAGGGTCCACATCTCAGCCTAGCTGCCAAGCTAACCTCCAGTACCCTTTCTGTCCAACCAGTGCTTCATCTCCCTGCCCAGGTAGCTGACACACCACACACTTTGAGAAGAGGTTATACAACCACACAGACCATCCTGGGAAAAAGGCTGGCACAGGTTCTCTAGCTGTGCCCCTTTACCCAGGCTATATGGTAGTAATTACTGCCACTGCCAGCTAATAAATATCAGCTACTCAAAGGCCCTTAAAAGGGTGTCCAATTATTACTGTGCAATATTATTATCCAGTGGTAGCATGACTAACAATCAAGGCTTACTTTAGAGTGGACTATTACAATAACCTCTATAAATATGCAATGCACTTTAGAGCTTATCTCTACACAAATCAGCCACAGGTAGAAGGTTTTAAAAATATTTAATAATAAATAATTAAAACACAAGACAAAACTACTACACCACAGAGATATCTAAGAGTTCAGAGATCACACAGAAACTTAAAATAATACAGTAGGACAGGTCTGATTTCAAAGAAAAATACCTAATTAATCTTTACTAGCTTTAACTATTCCTACAAGAAATCACAGTGCTAAGACTTACATGTGAGCATAAGGCAGAGTACTGGTAAGTTGGATATCCAAAGTCAAAATGCTTCCAGTCCCTTGTGAGAAACAGTATTTAAACATTACTAACAAACATGTCTCTAAGGCTCTCCTAAATTACATCATTTTTGACACTTAGGTTTTCCCAGTATTCATATTGCATCATCTAAACACCTGGTCTGAGTTCTCAGGCCACAAACTGCATTAATTAGCAATCTAACACCTGCTCAGAACTTACAATAATACAAGGTATTTCACATGTATATTTAACAGAAACTAGAGCAATAAAGCACCTTCCACATCTAAATTCTAGTCACAAACTTTAGCGTTAAAACAATGGGCTGAAACCTTCATCCAGCCACACTGGAGCCGCCTTGTAAAACATTAAAGAGATTCATAAGATCTTTTCAACTTAAAAAGACACATTTGAAATACTTGGCTTGGTTTTCTTTACAGCAGATGGCACTATTGCAACAATCTTGACGTTCACATTTTACAGTGTTTTCTTACATTTAAAAACACAAGCCTGTATTTTACATTTATTTATACAGTTGATAGAATTATGTATCAAATTCTATTTGACTAGGCTGGCAGCCTTCGCCCATCTCTCCCCAATCGTCACAATCATTACTTTTTAATTTCCAACAATCCTTTGCGATTCATGTTTCCAATTTCTTTAGCTACCCCTGTGCTGTAATGTTGTCTAGTGTAACAACCATGCCACATTGTTATGACTTTCAGCCATAGACAGCCATAAGTGCATCACAACCTGCAATAAGATTTGTAGCTGTTTCTTATTTTGTACTTCAAAACCTGAATTTTTCTGTATCTCTTATATTTTCTAGGGATTTTGTGACTCATTTAATAAGTAGTGAACTATCTTGGGCTGCCAACATTACCCTTTCATCTTTTGATTTAAATTCACCTCACATGAGCAACACATACAACAACTCTTGGTCAATATGCGGTTGCTCCAGTAGATATCTATATGTCTTTGCTATAATTGTGGGTTTTTTCACAGTTATCTTTTTTTCTGATCCTGTTGTTTGTATACTTTCTTTTGATTTTTTGCACTTTCTGTTGCCATCTGTTTTTTGACCATGTTTGTTTGGATTTCATGCCTGCTTTTTTCCAGTTCTCTTATGTTAATGTCAGTTAATAAAACAAGTTCCATTTTGTGGTTGGGGCTGGCTTAATGATTAAGGTGTTTACCTCATAGCCATGAGGTACAGGGTTGAATTCTCAGTTTGGGGAGCTGGTTAGGCTTAAAATGACCTGAAAGTGCAGCTAGCCTAGTAATTGCCTAGGAGGTTATGAAAGGCTTCTTCTAACCTAAGCAAAGAGGTAATTTTAGGCTTACTTTGTTTATGTTTTAGAAATTTCAGTATGTTTGGATCTGATGATTTCAATAAATATGTATGCAGTCCTGCAATCACTGACCTATATATTTAGTCAGTTTCAAGGAGGCCAATGCCTACTTCAGACAGAGATATATATAATTTTGACAAATATTGGTTCTTATAAATTATTTGATAAGGATGAAACAACTTTCTTGTTTTCCTATCAAGTATAGCCAGCTCCTTTTGTGACCAGTCAGTCACCACAGTGCTATAAGTTAATGCATAAGTTGATTTATACCTTGAACTTTATTCCTAGATATCAAAAGAGTTTTCAATATGAATTTAAGCCTTTTAAAATATTCCTTAGGTACATAGGTAAGTGCTATTCTAACTACTCTTGTGGACCATCTTAAGCCTAGCTAATTTCCTTCAGCAAGAATCAAACCATGAACCTCTTGTCTGTAAAGTAAACACTTTAACCATTATTCCAACTCCCAATCCCAATTCTTTACTGATCTTTGTTCTCATTTGCCTGTGCTTTATAGCTGCCCCTTCATCTATTCCAATATATTTAGATACTCCTTCTTGCTCCAAATCTTTTATATCACATTCCACCCCAAGTTTTTTCTTGATTCTTCAGTTTTCCTCTTTCAAATGTTGCTTTTGCATATTTGTCAAGATGCAATGACATTTCTATTGTCATCTGAGAAGGTTTCAACAACTTGTAGCTGATTTTCCAAGTGTTTATCTGATGAGCTATACAATTTTAGGTCATCCACAAAAAGAAGATGAGATTCCCTTTGACTTGATGATTTTCTTGGAATCAGACCAAATGTGTGACCTGGGCTGTTGAGTAAACAGCTTAGCAGACTAAAAGCTAGACAAAACAGTAATGGTGACAACTAATCACCCTGGGATGTTCCCCAGTAGATTTTCACACCATGGATAATGATTTGTCATTTTTTATGGCACATCTGCAAAGTGGTTTGCTGTTTCTTCATAGTAACTGTAATACAATTTACCATTGTGTGATGGATCTTGTACATCTGTAAGCATTTTATAATCCAGGAAGGAGGAATGCTATCAAATACTTTTTTGTTATCTATCCATGCCATACAGAGATTCTGCTTATTTTTAGGGGTCTCCATTATGGCTTTAATTAGCAAAAGATTATTCTTTGTTCCATTTGAATATCTTTTATTCTCCTTCTGTTATATGGCCATGATTTAATTTTTATTTAATTGACTGAATACTCTATCTGCATCAGTTTCCACATATAACTTATATGTTCTTGGGAGACAGATTATTGGTCGATAATTCTTGGGGTAATCTGCGGGTTCACTTTTAAGCACAAGTATGGTTTTCCCCATTGTTGGGCAGTCTTGTGTCATTTCAGGGTGTACATATAAGTAGTTTTTACTCAAGTCTAATGGTGCAAAGATGCCAATACCTTTAACCAAATGTTAGGTACAGCATCTGCTCCCAACGTTTTCCACTTAGGAGCCTTTCTTACTTTTACTGTATCTCAGTAGCAGTTACTTCATTCCAATCCATATCGTCTACATCAGACTTTCTTAATTGTTCTTTTACTTCTTTTATCCACTCATCTTCCTTGTTGCACTTAATTGGGTCCCGGTAGATATTTCTGCGAATGTATTCATTTCCTCTTTTCTTGGTAGTATCTCGACTATTCCTATTTTCTTTCCTAGTTCCCTATAGAATTGATTTGGGTCATCCTTCAACTGCTTGTTTTGTATCCTTTCTTTATATTTTTCAGTGTATCTCTAAGTTTTTTCAGCCCATGCAAAGATTTTTAATTTATTGTTAGACAAAATATAACTCAAATCCTGATCTGTTTGATGTAGTCTTGTTTTAGCTCATTCACTTTACTAGTATTTTTTTTTAGAATTATTTTCTCTTCTGTATTCTTCCAATAATGATATTTCTTTTCTTAACTGCTTCATAACTATTTTAGTTGATGCGTCTGTGGTGGTGATTTATTTGCACCTTTATTTTCTTTTACTAATGTATGCTTTCTGGGTAGTTTTTGTCTGTTGTTGCACAGTTATGTATTCTGTTAATTTCTATTATATTGTGTGGATCTCTCTTTATCGTTCCAGTTATTTATTTTTTTAAATTTGCTTGGTTATTTTTTGACAATCCATGTCTTATTCACATTTGCTACCTGTGCGTCTCGTAAATAATAATATATTTATCAATCAAATCCAGCAGGTCTCCCCTTAAATTATTTATTTATTTGTTGGCTTTATTGTGCTACATCATATGTTCTCTGACAACAGACATAACATCTGCTCGCCTATCCTGCAATCATGTGTAATACTCAGTCATACTCATAAAGGGAGCATTTACTTCCTCTCCTTGCTAAATCTAGCAAGCCTTGTAGATGCCTGCCATACAATAACTCAAAGGTAGTATATCCAGTTGAGACTTGGGGCACTTTTCTTACAGCACAGAAAATGTAATGAGAGCAGCTAGTCCCGACTTCTCCTATCCTGTTTGACAACTTTAGAAAGTATGGATTTCTTCTTGAGAGTGGTACACTTTGGACTGCAGCTGCCTCACCTTACAAACTGAAAGGGTTCATGCATTACTCTGGACTCAAATGGGGTGCCTTGGTCCATAAGTATTTTGGGGGTAATTCTAACCCTAGAAAATAGAATGATAGCATCAGTCCTTCTGTTATAACTAAGAGTTTCAGGAACTGCTTCTGTGAATTTCATGACATAATCAGTGATTATCAATATGTATTGGTGACCTCTGTTTGACTTTACAAGGGGGACTACAATGTCCAAAGTAATTCACTCGACTGGGACTTGTATTATAGTTAAGGGTATCAAAGGGTTTCTAAATCCTGGGTTAGGTGCAATGCCTAGCCAGTAAATCCTAGCTAAAATCATAGTCTTGGTTTTATCCATCCTTAAATGTCCACCCAAACTGTTTGTATGTGCCAAATTCATTACCAGCGGTCTAAATGATTTTGGTAGACATAATTAGCTTCATATCTTTTTTTTTCTCTTTCTCTCTTTATTTACTCTATAAAGAAATTAATTTTTAGTTCAAAATATAGATATGAAGTAGGACTGTTCTGGTCAGGAGTTTACCCTACAATTATTGCTATGTTTTCTCTAGTTCTGCTTAAAGAGTTTTCTTCCCAATGGATGTGTGTTTCAAAATATTTTTTATCACTTTAACAATCCTTCACTAGGCAAAGTATAAGAAAGTATGCAGAAAACTATCATTCCAAACAACAACATATAAAAACAAACAAAATATATGCAACTCTATGTACACTATATGTACCATGCACAGAGTTTATCATCTCAACATATTTTATACCCTTGAAAATTAAGAGAGCCCCCTTCAAAACTGATAATATTCATCTTAAATCAAGATTCTTAAAACTATGTCCCAAGATTGTTAATTTCTGTGATTCATAGCTGTGTTTGGATATTGGTTTAATTGCATTGTAATTTTTGGTTCATTATTTTAATAAATTATGACCATGTTAATGTTAATAGTAAACACCATTTTTTGTTATATAGAGTTTAGTCTTAGCAAAAATAAAAATAATAACAGATTTCAGATGAAGTGCTTCTCTCCCTACTAAAATTGACTTTAAGTAAATTTCTATTGTTAAACTTATCAATAATATAACTATATCTGTTACATACTATGTTTACCTGAACTTACTTACCTGCTATGTCTTTGTCTGTACACCGGTTCCTGAACATCCTGTAATTGAGGTTGATTTGCTTTGTTTAGTAATGTAAATTTTTGTATTTCTTACTTGTAATGTAGTAGATAGCAGAGCTTTTCTCCCCGGGCCTCCACTGAAAATGGACATGTATCCAGTTGGACTAGCCTGGTTAACAAATGTAAAATAAAAATAAAATAAAAATAAAATTTCTTCTTGTAGCAGATGTAAAATGATAAATTTTCAAGAAATAAGTTTTTGTTTAGGAAGGTCTTTTTGAAATCACTATTGTAGCATTGCCCACAGTTGCATGGTGTAACTACAATTCTATAATATGTGAAATAAGTTGGCATTTCATGTGCCACATGAAGTGGAATCTTTTGATGAAGAGTAATTAAATGCTGCTTTTCTTGCTGGGTTATATATGTATCATTTAATTTCATGAACTGGGTGTAATATATATTTTTAAAGGAACATGTTTTATACTCAAAGCTATTGCGTTTTAAAACCTAAATGGATAATAATGAGGAATTAGAATTGGAGCAAAGATTTGCAAATAAAAATACATCTTGAAATGTGATCTTTATAAAGATTTTATAAGTCATGGATGTGAACATAGGTGCTAAAAATGCAGAATTTCTTTTATGAAAAAGGATCTTCTTTGATAAAGTCTTCTTTCTTATATTTAAAGAAGGGGTTCGGAATGCTACAAATTAATGTTAACACTGATAAATATCCTTTAGGTACTGTATACGGCTTTCAAAGTTGAGACAATGTGTTTTCTGCTTTACCAATAAAATCCTAAACTATATATTTTTCAATGGAGGAAAAGAGGTGAGATCAAGCATCACACTGTTTATTTAAATATTGGGATTATTATGAATGGGTTGAAGTAATGCAGCTAAAACATCTAGGTTTAAAAAAACTCATTAGTTATTGAAAATGCTCTATATGTTGTTTGATCATCTTGTCTATTTTGAGACTCTTAAGGTCTTTAGTTTTAAGAAAGGGAATAGATTCAGGATTACAATGGTATGATTTGATGCATATGTGCGAAATGTGCACTCAAGAGCAGCACTTCAAGTGTTAATATTAAAATCAAAGTTTATAGCTCTAAAGACTCTAGAGGACCTTATGATTAAATAATAAGCATAGAAATCTGATAATTCATTCCACCTTGTTGCTTTGGGATGATTAATTTATTATATGAGATTCTGGCACCTCTAGGATACCAGATACATTTAGCCAAATTTGAAGTGAGTCTATGTTCAGCCATCGAATTAAACTTCCATCGGATAGCTGAACATCAAACCCTATCCATCAAATGTTCATTCAGCAAACATTCATTTCATCAATGAGGAAAGTAACTAATTGGCCTCCATTCCCCATCTGCCCTTCCCCCAATGTAGTGCGATCTTGTTATTGGTATATATAGTTTGCGGGGGGTGTGGAGGCAAACCCCCACCTGGATGGGTTTGAAATACTGTAGTGGGGCACATGGAGAAGTGGTGGCCAACTAGTTACTTTCCCCGTCGATTAAATTAACGTTATATGAATGAACATTCGATGGACAGGGTTTGATATTCAGCCATTCGATGGAAGTTCCATTTGATGGCTGAACATAGACCCAATTGAAGTTATACAGATAAACAGTTCCATAGGAATATTATGTATAGTGGAAGTAAAGTAAAATTGGAGTCTTCAGAAGATATTTGTTTTGATAATTGCAACTCCAGATACAAAAAGTAGAAAATAAAGTGTCATATTTGGATATCTAGAAGGATAGTTATTAACACATTGTAGACCTTATTATGATAATTGGTATAGGTTGTGAAGGAAACATTTATCCCCAAAATATTTCAAGGAGTGTAGTGGTTTTAGCCCTTAGTCTTACTATATCTAAAGAATAATGTCTATGCATGGAAAACAGAAAAAGATGAGATTTTTGTATGTCTGAATTATATTTGGTAACTATACAAAATTCTGTATTCTAGCAGGGACGCCATACTAGATGTGTACCACATTCCGTATTCTCATGTAAGGAATGCATTAATTATATTAATTTTTTTATTTTATTATCAGACGTGTGACAAATTGTCCAGATTTGTAGAGCACGGCTTTGTTTCACCTTAGAATCTGTTTACTTTGTTGTTGCTGTAAATGAATTGAGTTTAATCCACACAAAGTATATCACAAATCATGATTTTGTTAGGACCAAGTTGTGGTCCCAGCTGATGAAAACACATAAACACACAGACACAACACATGCATTAATATTTCCAGCAGGAGACCCATACATGATTTGAAATTACCATAGCTACAATCCACAAGAAATAGCTATGACATAATATTTTTGCAAGTGCACGGTTCTTGTCACTAATTAGCCAAACAGTCATAACACTAAGAAAAAAACCTTTCTAAAATGCATATACAACAGCTGAGAAATAAATGCAGTGGATGGTAACATTTCAATTGGACTGCTGTTGGTCTTCCATTTTCTCTTAGTTTTAACACTGACCCATCCCATGATGAAGTACTATCACACACCAGTTAATGTAATATTATGCCAATAAAATTTCATTATAGTGGTATAATATTTATTCATGTTCATTTGCAAAGTATCAAAACAAAGATAAAGTTATGTTATTTGAGACAAAATTCGGTAATGAAACTTTCCAATCAGTTTAATCAAAGGCTAAGCAGAAGTCTCTGCAAATTCATACCACTTGTGTTATGAACTATGTAGGTTTGTGTAAATAGTATATGAGCATTTTTGGCAGGATGCATCTTTTTGGCAGTGTTTTGAAAGGAAAGGTGTTTAAAAATTAGTGATGATATTGCTGAGTGCCTTTTGCAGGTGATGATATTGCTGAGTGCCTTTTGCAGGTGAGACAATGTCAGAACATACCTTGATGTATATAGTTTGCCACATGTGTTTGGCCTGTGCCTTGTTCACCTGCCAATGGAGAGCATTAAGAGAACTATTTTACCAAATGTCAGTGTAATATTGGATGTGTGGTTAGATCTGCAATCTGGGAACCTCAGTTTGGTGATAAGACAGGGAACAGCAATGCTACTGAAAAAGTAGAAAGACAATAACCCTAAGCCAAGAAAGTGACTAAATTTCAAACACGCTTGTCACTTTATTTATTTACTTATTTATTTAAATGTTTTAATCAGGTGATCCAAAATGTATTTCAGGCTCAGCCTGACTGTACAACATCATACAGATTTAAAAAAAAATGATCAATACAGAGTAAAGCATTGTACATATATACAATGTAACAAATAATTATAAAACATAAAAGTGAAGATACAGTGAAAAAAAATGACTTGTGAAATTTCAGTAAGAAATATAAAAAAGAGAGGGTCGGAAGGGAGGTAGTAAAAATAGATGAAGCATGTGATTGAAGATTAGGAAGGAGAAGAGTTACACGTATATGGAAAATTAGTAATTAACTAGAGGAAGAAGAAGAATGGTTTCATCGATATAATTGGGAAGAAGTAGTAGTGAGACAAGTATAATTTGTTAAATATGAATAATAGTATAAGGAATGATAGGTATGTTGTAAGGGACAGATGGCGATTGGAAGATGGAGGGACCATGCAAAAGAATTGGGCAAAGCAATTCTGAGCTGTACCTAACTGTTGTTTTAGTGGATAAGTCACTTACACAGTAATCCTAGGTTAACCCAGGATTGTTAATGCAAGAACAGTTTGCTTCTTTATGCAAGTGTTGTTTCAGTATTTATTTAAACACTGGAGTTGTAAATATGGCTTGTCAGAGTTTTGGTCTGGCAACTGAGAATCTGTGACTGGTAAGTTTCTTTCTTTCTTTCTTTCTTTCTTTCTTTCTTTCTTTCTTATCAGCATCATATTATACAGAAATGGATTGAAGAAAGGTTGGAATCTGAGGTTTTAATATCATTTCTCTTACTGTGAATCTACTTGTGAGGTTATGGTAAGCAGTATTGATTTAACAGTTTATAGAGTATGATTATGGTTAAGGAGTATTGATTTAGCAGTTTATAGGGTACGGCTATGGTAAGGAGTATCTATTTAACAACTTATAGAGTATGGTTTCTAGGAAAAGGTGAGATCTTCCTGTATCAGAAGCCGTTTGGCTATTTAAAGACAAAACAGTGGTGTTCTCTTCTCTTCTATGTTCCGGGGGTATTGTAATGAAGCGACATATCCTATTAGATGTTGTTTTTAATAAGGTGAGAATTTTTCATGGAGGCTATGGCTAGTTTTGTCATTAGGATCCCTTTACCTCTGACTTCTCTTCCAGCTCTAGAGAGAAAATTAGAGATTTTCGAGACACAGAAAAGGATTTGATATATTTTTTATTTAGATTTTTGAATGTGATATTGGAAAGTTAGATTTTGGTCTAGCCAGAGCCCCAGGCATTTAAAAGAAGTTGACATTTTTAGAGGATGCTGTTGGTAGTCTAGAATGTTTAGGTCACAAAGAGTGCATTTTAGTTGTTGAAGTGACCTGGATAGCATGACTTAGGTTTTATCTGGGTTTAGAAGTAATGTAATTCCATTTAACTAATCTATAAGGGCAAGGAAATCCTGCTATAGTTGACTGATGATTGACGAGAGGAGCTTGTCTGGTATATGCCCTTGCCATCTTCACATAGGAAGATGGGAAAGTGTAGAATGTCAGAGATGAACATGAAGGTGTGTTGATGTAAATAGAGAAGAGTAATGGGGAGAGGAATGAAGCCTGAGGAACCCCCTTTAATAGGGTTGCTTTGAGGGAGATTAGGGAGCATATTTTAACAGAGAGCGCTCATTGGGAGCGAAAGTTTGGAAACCATTCAGAACCTTTTGTACTTATACCATGAGCTAGTGCCAAAAGCTTTTGTAAGGTCAATGTAAACTCCCCCCCCATATCTCTCAAGTTCTAATATTTTAGGCATACAGCTGTGATTTCGGCCTTGTTCCTTTTAGATATACAGATGTTCCTCATAACGTGAGACATGTTTTGGAGTACATACCTTATTAAATAAATAAACTAAATCAATACAGAGATTTCATATCACTAACAATATAGGGTCCAGTCTTGTGAAAATATGAAAGTGTTCCTTTTTCTGACTCTCTGCTCTTTTAGCGTACAGTGGTATGATTGTTGAAAGGTATGATTTTCTTTGTGAGTTCACTCTTATATTTATATCTAAGGCATTTATTACACTAGTAACTGTATTGAAATATAGTGTTGTGTAATAATGTGTTGTACTGCTACTGTTGAAACATTTTTCTACTTTCTGCTTCCAGTTTTAGGCTTCAGAGGTGAAACAGAAACTCCAACTTCTGAAATTACTAAAAGCCATGTTATGTAAGCAGCACAAGAGAGTAAATCAGAAGCTTCAACAGCAAGTGAGTATCATATGTCAGTCATAGCACTGTTACCTTTGTAGGTATATGTGCCTTGCATAATGGGTACACATGGCTGGTTGCAACAGTGTTACTTGCCAAGTACAGGACACATCACTACAATTCAAAGAATGTCCATGACTGCTCAACCAATTTAGATATTTATTTACTGACTTACTAGTTTATTAACCACAAACATTTATACACTGGAGTCGTGCATTTGTATTTCTTGCATTTGTTAACTAACTTATCCAAGTTGGACAAAGTTGGTTCACAGTGGAGACTAATGATAATGGACATCAGCTGGGTACCCTAATGATAATGGGCATCAGCTGGGTATAACAGCCCTGTGTTTCTTATGCTTAGTCAAACACTGATGAGGTCATAACAAGGCCGAAATATGCATATCCATAGCTAGTGGGGTTTGGCTTTATTGGCCTGAAATTGTCCATTAAAACAACTTCAAACGTAAAAGTCATGGGCAATCAGAACTGCCATATAGCTGAAACACCTGATGTTCATAAGGGTCATTTGCATATATACCATGTGCCTCTGTTACAGGAGGTTTAGGACGTCACTCATTGGAAGATCTAGCTTGGCTGGAGTTTTCATTTAGTTTTTACTGATTGTTTTTTCAGTGTGTGACATTCTCACTCTTTGTTTTAGTTTGTTAGTTGGGATATTTTGCAGTCACCCTAATGATAATGAATCCCATGTGCCTCTGTTACAGGAGGTTTGGGAAAACACTGAAAACCCAAAATATTGAAAAGTCAGAGCATTGAAAGTGTGTCTCATAACACTGAAAATTACAATGCATATATAAATAACATCCTCTCCACCTATAACAACACCTAACTAACAAACACACTTTCTACTATGTTTCTTTAGAGGGGCAAGCCCCCCTGCAGCCTCCACCACAATCACCATACACTGAGGTTAGGAAATTAACTGTTTCCACTGTAGTGCAATCTTGGATTTGGTATATTTAATTTACAGGGGAATGTGGGGGCACAGCCCTCCACATGGGGGTGTGCAGGGGGGCTTGCCCCCCTGCACAAACATAGTAGAAAGTGTGCTTGTTAGTTAGGTGTTGTTGTAGGTGGAGGGGATCTTATTTACTTCTGCAATGTACTTTTCAATGTTATGAAGCACACTTTCAATGTTCTGAGTTTTAAATATTTTGGGTTTTTAGTGTTTTGAATTTTTGATGTTATGGTCTCAATGTTATGAAATTCAACATTATGAAATTTTAGTGTTATGAAGTAGACCCATTATACTACAGCATACTGAAATTCAGTTATATATTTATTCAGTTGCTGGCTGAATGTTGTAAAACGCTGACACAGATAATGTACCTAATTTCATTAACCC
Organism: Protopterus annectens; assembly: GCF_019279795.1. Classification (NCBI taxonomy): domain Eukaryota; kingdom Metazoa; phylum Chordata; order Ceratodontiformes; family Protopteridae; genus Protopterus; species Protopterus annectens. The sequence continues at coordinate 1,009,109,021 of NC_056726.1, forward strand.
TAAGAAGGCCAACAGTGCCAAAGTAATAGCGTCATACCTGTCAACTGTCCAGAATTTCATAGAATGCTCAAATTTTTTGCATCAAATGCTTGGTCTCTGCCTCATAAAATCTATGCTTTTCTGGTAAATAATTTAAGATTAAAGTCACTACATAATGGCAGACATTTCAGATTTCACATCCTTCATAGGTTCATAGGTTCATAGGATGATACTAGGCTATTGGCCTGGAGGCCCTTATAACCCTAGCCAAGAATTTCACTTATGTTCCCACAAAGTCAGCACCTGTTTTCCCTGTCCAGCAGGGACATAGGTGGGATCCCAGAGGTATATTTCTGTTTCCCATCCAGTTGTCCAGGTTCCTCTTAAAGAGGGCTAGTGAGGTACTCTGCTTGACATGGAGAGGGAGTCTATTCCACAGATGGGAGAGTCACTGGGATGCAAATCTATCCTGCCAACAAGTTCTATTAATGTCGCAGACAAGGTTGAAACCTTGCTGCAGGTTGCGCAAGTGGAGTTTGACTTATGTATATGCAGAAACTCCATCAAGGCTGAGTCTGAGATGGCCTTGTATGCCAGACACAGGTCAACACTGAGCAGTCTGTATGAGAATGAGTAGAGGGGCAGAGTTTTTAGCCTATCTGTATAGAATATGTGTTTGAGACCCTGGATTTTCCTGGTCAGGAACTTCTGTGGTCTCTCCAGCTGCTGCATGTGCTTGGCAAGGTACATGCAGAAGGGGGCTTTGTACTCGATAATGGGTCTGATAAGAGAGGAATACATGGATGTTATGACCTCCTTGTTCCTGGATGAAATACCCTTACTTATGAGGTGGGTCATATAGAAAGCCTTCCATACAATGTAGGCAACGTGGTGGTCAAACGTCAGGTTGCTATCAACCTGGGTGCCCAAGTCCCTCACAACTGATTGCATGCTTAGCACGTTGTTATTAATGTGATAATTAGTTGGGATGGATAATGATGCATTTCTTTGCATTCAGTTTGTGGCCATGCTTCTAGCACCAGTCATTAGTTTGGGTAAGGCCCTCTTGGAGGATGTTCACATCACTAGGAGAATTTATGACAGTACCCAGCTTGCAGTCATCTGCAAACTTGGTCAGCCACAGACCACTGCTTTTGGCTTGCACCTCAGAAAAGTATATCCCAAACAGTAGCAGCCCCAAGACCGATCCTTGGGGTACACCGCTTGCTACGGGTCTACTATTACAGGTGGCTTCCCCTATTTTGACTGAGTGGGCTCTATCAGTGAGCCAGTTAGCTACCCATCTGGTAACATATGGGTTGATGCCTAGCTGGGAGAGTTTATCTATTATGCCCGAGTGGGGAATAGTGTCAAAAGCTTTGGCTAGGTCAAGGTAGGCGGTGTGCACTATCTTCCCCTCATCCATGACTTTGGTGACTGTTTTGAAGAAGGCAACCAAATTTAACAGGCATGATCTCCCTTTGACAAAACCAAACTGTGTGGGATCAGGCATTTGGAGGTTGCCAATGTCCTTGTTTATAAGGTCCATGATAATGCGTTCCATGGCCTTGAAGATCTGGCTAGTTAGGCTGAGGGGCCTATAACTGCCTGGGTCAGTGGATGCTCCACCTTTGTGCAGAAGGATGACAGTGGCTGTCCTCCATTAGGCTGGGACGAAGCTGGTGCACAGGCTTTGGTTTAATAGGGTGCCTAGTGGTGCTGAGAGCTCTTGCCTGAGTTCATGTAGGACACAGCCAGGGATGTTGTTAGGTCCCATGGAGGCTGTATTTTCTGCCTTTGAAAAGGCATTAATGACCTGCTCCCTGGTGATGAGGAGAGACAGCCAGGTGCTGTGGATGTCCTGGTTTACTGATGAGGGGTCAGGTCGGTGAAGTTTTCACTGAACTTGTCTGCCAGCAGGTTGGCTATATCTATGGCATTTGTGTATGTGGTATTCTTGACCACCAATTCAGAGCAGATTTGGGAGTTACCTTTGAGATTGCAGAAGTATGCGAAGAAGGCCTTGTGGTTGTCCTTAGTTGCTATGGCCAATTTGGACTCGATGTTAGCTTTAGAGGATTTCACCAGTAACCTTATTTGCTTGTTCAAACAAAGAAGAGATATCTTCCAACTTGGCATCTGCTCTTTCTCTGTCCTGGACAGCATTTATTTTTCTTTTATTATAGAGTCTGTTTATTGCTGCTGTCCACCAAATAGGTTTACTGTTCCTTGAGGAAGATGATTTGGTCCTGTCAGGTATTGCTGAGTCCATGTAGCTATGTAGGTGCTCATATAGTTTTTTGGTGTAGGCTTGGACATTAGTGCTAGTTCCAACCGAAGGGATGGTGGCTGTGAAGCTGCTTATACCTGCTCTCAGGAGGTTGCAGTCAGCTTTTCATAAAATGCATGCTAATGCAAAACTAGTTATACTAGCAAGTTTCTGTTTTATAATAGCAATATTTAAAATCAGTTCCTAATTTTGGGCCTTTGTCCCCCCATTATTTTTTTTCTTTGTCAAGAATCCTTGTATTAATAGTTTGTGGGGTATGAATAGGGCCTATCTAAAAACTAATGTCTTTCGGCTTTTCCCAGTTCATAGGTTCATAGGTTCATAGGTTCATACTAGGCAATCTGCCCTAGGGCATTTATAAGCCTAGCCAGAATGTGTTTGGCTTTCGCCACCCATTTTAAATTTATTTTGCTATGCCCTTTTTCGAGGTTAGTATACTGTGCCTCTGTCTAACAGTGACACAGAAGTGATACCTGGGGTAAACCTACGATCTCCCATCCACTCATCAAGATTCCTCTTGAAGAGAGTCAATGAGGGACTCTGCCTAACCTGGACTTGGATTTTATTCCAGAGTGAAGGGAGCCTCTGGGTTATGAATCTGTCCCTCCAGCATGTCCTATTTATTTCAGTGCTGAGGTTCAAGTCTCGAGCGCGTAGCTCGATGGGATTTGGATTTTCTGAGGTGCAGCATGTCCATTAATTCCGGGTTGGACATGGCTTTATATGCCAGGCACAGATCGCCTCTGAACAAGTGGTATGCCACTGAGTAGAGCTGGGGTTTCTTTAACCGGGCAGCATATGGCATCTGTTTGAGCCCTTTGATCCTCTTGGTGAGGTACTTTTGGGGTCTTTCCAGTTGCTGCAGGTGTCTGGTAAGGTACATCCCAAAAGGGGCATTGTACATATAAAATGTTTTTCTAACCACTTTGGCCACGTGGTTGTCAAATGAGAGATTGCTATCAACTTGGGTCCCCAGGTCCCTAATTACTTCTTCTGTACTTAATGGATTACCACCTATGTGGTAATTTGTTGGCACTTTGTTTTTGCCAAAGGGGATGACTATACACTTTTTGGCATTTAGCTTGAGGCCATGGCTCTGGCACCAGTTGTCTGTTTCTATGAGGCCCTTTTGGAGGACGCTTGTGTCGGCTGGAGAGTCGATTATGGCACCCAGTTTGCAGTCATCTGTGAACTTGGTCAGCCACAGTCCTTCCGTGTTGGCCTGTACCTCCGAGAAATATATACCGAACAAGAGAGGTCCCAGGACTGAGCCTTGTGGGACACCACTTGTAACTGGTTTGGAGTCTGACATGGCTCCAGCAATTCTAACCATGTGGGTTCTGTCCTTGAGCCAGTTTGCAATCCATCTAGTGACATAGGGGTTTATATTTAAGCTGGTGAGCTTATCTATAATGCCCGAGTGGGGTATTGTATCGAAGGCTTTGCGAAGTCCAGGTAGGCTGTGTGGACCACCTTCCCTCACAATGGCCTTGGTGACTGTTTCAAAGAAATCAACCAGGTTTAAGAGGCAGGATCTGCCCTTAACAAAGCTGAACTGGGTAGGATCCAGTGTTTGTAGGTCACCAATATCTTTATTTATGAGGTCCATGATGATCCTTTCCATAGCTTTGCAGACCAAGCTAGTCAGGCTTATGGGGCGATAGTTTCCAGGATCCGTTGAGGCACCACCTTTATGGAGAGGGACCACTGCTGCTGTATGCCACTCTTTGGGCACATATCCTGTAGTAAGGCTGAGATTGAACAGTAGTTTTATGTTTGGGTTTAGCTCTTCTTGGAGTTCATGTAGGATGCAGCCCGGGACACCATCTGGTCCCATTGATGCTGTGTTCTTTGCTTTGGAGAGGGCGGCTCTTACCTGAGCATCTGAGATGTCAGGGGGACAGCACTCTTCTGGGATAGATATTTGCCCTTTTGGTGGGGAGGGGGGGGAGTTTGTGCTGAACCTGTCAGCTAGGATGTTGGCAATGTCTGTGGGTTCGGTGTATTTTTTGTCATTTTGGACTAATTCTGAGCATATCTGGGAATTACCACCCAGGTTCCTAACATAACTAAAGAAAGCCTTGTGATTATCCTTAGTGTCCTGTGCAATTTTTCTCTCGAAGCTGGCCTTAGACAATTTTATGTGTGCCCATAGTTTTTGCTAATACTGATCAGTGATGCCTTCTCTTTTGGGATTTTGCTCTATCATTTAGTAGCTTCCTCCTTCTATTGTATAGTTTGTTTATGGCTGGGGTCCACCAGACAGGACGTCTGCCTTTGGAGGATTGGGTCTTGGTTTTATTTGGGATCGCATGATCCATGCATTCCTGAAGGTGTTCATAGAATGCGTTTATAAAGGATTCTGCGGTCTGGGCCGTATTTTCCACAGGCCCGGGGGCTTAGAAGGATTCCACCTCAGTTTTGAGGAGTGTGAAATTTGCTTTAGAGAAGTTTTTCACTGTGGTTTTCTGGGCAGGGGGTGGGGTCGGGATGTGAATATCCAGTGAGATTAGTTTATGGTCTGATCTTACCAGTGAGGGATACACTTCTGGTCTGGAGTATAGAGTCCCCATGTTGGTGATGATCAGGTCCAGTATGTTTTCCCCTATTGTGGGAGTGGTAACAAGTTGTTCCATAGCATTTGAGTTTATAAATTCTTGTCGAGCATATCATCCCAAGCTGACAGGCATTGGATCCCCTTTGAATGACACCAGTACTTAAGCCAATTGTTGAAATTGATCATCTTGTCTTCATATTCTGGCATCATTCTTGGTGAGGGTAAGATGCTACTCAAGGTCAGGGTCATACTGGCCTGGGCTACATGCTCAGAGAGCTCCTTTATGTCTCTTTTCATGTAGTCCAGGGAGGTACATCTCAGGTCATTCACACCAGCATGGACAATGACTGAGTCATATTTGTACTTGCCTTGGAGTGACCTGAGTGCTTGTGTTATGTGGCGGATCCTAGCGCCCGACAGGCTGCTCACCGTGACCCTCTCCTTGTTCAGCCTGGTGAGCGGGACGTCAATGTGCCTGATGATAGAGTCACCTATTAAAAGTGTATCAGGTGTGTGTTGTTTAGTCTTAAGGGCTGTGACTGTTTGGCACACTGGCTTTGTGAGATATGTGTTGCACGTGTTTTGTTTTGGGGTAGCGGCTGCTTGGGTGTCTGCTTTGGAGGTCTCTGCTGCTTCGGCAGATCTTTATTTAGAGCCTCCAAGTATGTTTTTGTGTGATTATGTGTTTGGTTTGCTGTCGTGGTAGGTCTATGTGAGACTGGAATTGTAGTGAGTGTAGTTTCCTTCTCCTCCTGACTGGTTATGCCAGTACTGAGTTGAGAGAGCTTAGCCTCCAGTTTGGCTATATGGTTGCATCTCTCACATGTGTTGGAATTTGTTGGGAGGAGGAGAGGGTTGTCTGTGTACATGATGCAGTTGTAACATTGCCTCAAGATTCCCAGATTCTCCAGCTGGTTATTTGTCGCCACAGCAGAACTCCGGTCCACTAATGACTGGCAGTGGAGTTTTACGGTGCCGAGTTGCCAGCCCAACCCCCAACCTTCAAAGAAGGCACACCCATTCATGCACGCACCTACCTGCATGTTTTTAAACGTCACTCAACCACAGGGAGGACATGCAAACTCCACACAGAAGGTGCTCCAGCCGAGAATTGAACGGGAGAACCTCTTGCTGTGAGGCGACAATGCTAACTGCTGCACCACAGCGGGTATGAATAGGGCCTGTTGTATAGAAAAAGGGACCATGAAGGATCAGTTCACTTACATGTTTAAAAGACAAATAAATGTATCCTAATAATTCATAGGTTCATAGGTTGGTATTAGGCTAGCGGCCCTAGGGCCTATACAAGCCTAGCCATAACAATTCCCTGGCTATTTCTTCCCACAATATTTACTTCCCTGGACCCCTGTCTAGCAGGGCAACTGACATGATCTCTGGGGTGAATTTCCTATGTCCCATCCAATCGTCAAGGTTCCTTTTGAAGAGGTCCAAAGAGGTGCTCTGCTTGACATGTATGGGGAGTCTATTCCAGAGTCTGGGGAGTCTCTGTGTAAGAAACTTATCCCTCCAGCATGTTTTGTTCATTGTGATGATAAGGTTTAGATCCCTGGAGCATGTGGCTCTGAGGTATTGGGATTTCTTTAAGTGTAGCATGTCCAACAGCTCTGGGTTTGACATGGCCTTGTATGTTAAGCAGAGATTGCCTCTGAGTAGACAATATGCAACAGAGTATAGCTAGAGTTTTTTTAGACGGTCAGCATAGGGCATCTGCTTTAGGCCTGTGATTCTTTTGACGAGGTATTTCTACGACCTTCCACTTGTTGCAGATATCTTGAGAGGTACATACCAAACAGGGCGTTGTATTCTATAATGGGTCTAATGAGGGATGAGTACAGTGGGACAATGACCTCCTTTTTTCTGGATGAAAAGCCCTTAGTGATGAGGTGTGCCACATAGGAGGATTTCCTGACTGTTGTGGCGATGTGGTTATCGAAGGTGAGACCACTGTCCACCTGTGTCCCTAATTACAGAGGAAACACAGAAAAATGTATTTGAGGTATTATTTGGATCCATAATAGAATATGTTCCAGAGTTGCTACACATTTAGCAATCTGAAGACTATGAAATTAAAAAACATTTGGCGATGCTTAGGCATAGTGTATTAAGAATGAAAAATGGTGAGTTTACCTTTGCTGATACACATAGGTCAGTTAGATATGTTAGCTTCTATAAGACATGACACATTAACCATATGTGGAAAACTAGCCTGTGTCCCAGTACTGTTAGAGTTTGTAACATACAATCTGAAGAATCCAAAATAAATGAAATAGAGTTTTCACCCTGAGGTAACAGTGTGAGCAAAGCAATGATTAAAAACAGGTTGAGTGCTGTGTTTTCATTCTAATTTGTAAATACCACCTGACTTTTCTCTTCTATAAGAAATTCCTCAGGACAATACGCATCTTCTGAATGAGGTGATGATGCTGTCACTACCCTTAACTGCCAAAGGTACATTCTAGAATTTGTTTCAGCAGCTTTCTTAGCTGCTATTGCTACATTGTTGCCTTTTTCACATTATTTCCAGCTGTCCAGTTTGTGGGAATTACAATATACAAGCTAGCAGCTTCTTTTAATAGGAAGCCTCCATAAAATTTGTATTACATCTCTATAATAGCAACCTCTGCAAACAAACCATAGGTAACAGTACTTTTATTACATATTTATCCCTCCACTTGTCTATCTAACACAGCTGTTTCTCTTTTGGAAAGGTTCCTTATGCTGTTTCATGAAATAGTCCTTCCTTCTTCAGTGCTGCTTGTATCTCTTGATGTACAAATACAGCATTTTGCATACATACCCACTTCATGTAATGAATGATAGCTGAAATTACTCTGCATAGCGCTCATCAGTATTAGGAAGATCAAAGGGAGATCTCACGTTAAATTTCAAGACTTAAGTCACTCCAAACAAAAGAATGATCATTTCCAGAAGGCACACTTCTCTTACCTTTAATAACAGTACAAGCATGGAGTGTTGCATACTGATTAATAATGTAATACACAAACTTTATTATATGAGTTGTCCCAACAATGCAGAGGCAGAGCTTCCACCTGTGACACAGGTTTGATTACTGCCTAATATCATAACAAAAGGTGAAGAAGTGATTAGTTAGTGGAAGCTCTCTTTTGTTTTTTTTTCTTTTAGAGGGGGGTTGTATTATAGGGGTCTACTTTAAGATCTCGAAAGTTTAATAGCTCGAATGCATATGGATCGAACCATATTCATCGAACTATTAAACAATCGAATTCCAAAAAAATGCACAAAAAAATGTAAACTGGTGTAGGCAGGGGGGCAAGCCCCCCTGCACGCCCCACACCCCCCGCTACTTAAACATACCAACTCCGAGATTGCACTACATTGAAGTAAACAGAAATCTCCACCTACAAAGATTTCCGTTTACATTTTTGTTGTTTTGCACTTTCGGAGTACTCGTATCAAGAATATCATATATGATATTCTCGGACTTCGAACAAATAAAGTAGACCCATATTATAGCACTGTCTGGTAGTCCCATCAAAGCCTGGAGGCTTCTTCATCAAACAAGTAATTTTCTTTGGGAGATAAGTATGCCCCATGAAGGACATTTGCCTATTTCCAGATGCATGCATCAATACAAATTTCATGGCATGGCATGCATCAGGGAAGGGGGAATATGGGCTTGACATAATATACAAAAAAACACAATGCTACATTATGAAATTACAAGGCAGCCACAGTCCCTGGTCTTACTCGCTTTCATACCTCTCAACCCCTCAGCACAAAAAAATCTGGACAAAGCCTAAAATAATGGTGGAACAAAGGCCCCAAAATAGAGGAAGACTATAAATATTGTTCTTATAAACTTATAAAGTTACTCAAATAATAGGATTTGTGTTGACATGCATTTTCTTTTTTTTTTTTCAAAACAGGTTTATTGTTTTAACATACAAGAGAAATATCATAACAATTTTATACAAGTAATTAAAAATAGATATGATTATAACATTCAACAAAACAACTAAAGTATTTACAGAGACATCCACTACAATCAGATCAATTAATTAAACTAAAATACCATGCTATTGAAATTAGGATTTTTTTAACAAATTTTGTAAATTATCCCATACAATATAATAAGATGTTTTTCTAGTTGTTCTTGACCTAATTGTGTTTATTTCCATATGGCACACTATATTCATAACATTTTTAAATTCATTGAACGAAGGAGGTGTATCTGAAATCCAATTTCTGGTTATTATTTTCCTAGCCACTGCTAGAATAGACCATAACAAGGGAAGCTTAACCTTTTTAACACTTTGAGGTACAGGTGTGTTGAATAATATAAGAGAATACAGGGTTAGGTAGCGGAAAACCTCCAGTATCCAACAAAGTTCTGATATTATATTCTTCCACAAACAACTGTAGATGCAACTTCGTAAAAATAATAATAGATGCTGCGTGACAGATCTGATAAATTTATTACATAGACGTTAGCGCTTTCACCCAAACGGCTTCATCAGACGTTTTACGAAGTTGCATCTACAGTTGTTTGTGGAAGAATATAATATCAGAACTTTGTTGGATACTGGAGGTTTTCCGCTACCTAACCCTGTATTTTTTGGTATACATCGTTTTTCTGATTTGTTTATCAGGGTTACAGCTCCGTTGGCTAGGTGTGCTCATTTACGTGTTTTTTGAATAATATAAGAGATTTAGAAATAATTAAATTATCTGTAAAAAGAGCCTGCAAAAATTCATTAATTGACTTCCAGTATTCTTTCAATTTTATACAGTCATAAAACATATGAGCCCAGTCAGCATTCATTTCTATATTACATCTCTTACATAGATTATCTTTATTATTTATTTTATTCATCATCAAAGGTGTATAAAAAGATCTATGTAAAAATTTCCATGTATAAAGTCTCCAGACAATGGAAGACGTAGTTCTATAGGCAGATTCCAATATATATTGTTTATCTTGTTGATTTGGTGGGCCCCCATTAATAGAAGTGAAATAATTCCAGTATGTATCTACACTGTAAAAAGTTTCTTGTCTGATAATTTTATGTATGTATGAAAGTTTACCTTTATCAGAAACTTTATGTTGTAAATTTAATATCAAGTAATCAATCAGTGTTGGAATAGATTCTTTAACTGTTATAGACATTAGATCTATTTTATTAATGAGATGTTGTCTAAAGGTCTGAACCTCTAACCAGCAAGTTTCCCTTAGATCAAATTCTTGTTTTAAGAAATCTAGATTTTTAACTTTATCAGATATCAACTGATACCAGTACTTTAGATCATTATCTATAGCTAAATGAGTTCCTTCAGAAGTAGATGACAAAAGCATACCCTGAGTATACATTATAGGGAATATAATAAAATTCCATTCCCTATACTTAGGGTGCATGAATATAAAGTTACGATAGCTAATAATAATATTTAATGAGTAACAAACCATATGTTTAGGTGTAATAGGTGAAGTACAAAATTCCTTTAGTAACCATAACATGGAGTTATTTACAATCATATTTTTATGTGTTAAGGAGATTTTCATGAAGTGCATACTAATTAGCTCCCAATAATCTTTCCATTTTACGACATATGACTGATCTATTAATAAAGTAATAACTTTTACAATAGAAGAGATAGTATATAAATTAAAGTCTGGAAAAGAAATACCCCCTTGAGACCATCTATTAGTATATTTCTTTAATGCAATCCTAGGTCTATTAGGTGCCCATAGGAAATTTAACATTAGTGTATTCAGTTTCTTGATAATTATTTTTGTAGGTGGAAGTATTATTGATTGTATTAAGTATAAAATCTTGGGGAATATTATCATTTTAATAATTGTAAGTCTCTCCTCCATAGTAAAAAACATATTATTCCAGGTATTAAAAAGATTTTGTATATTAAGAAAACAGGTATTATAATTATTATATATAATAGATTTAATATCTTTAGATAGTATTATACCTAAATAAGTTATCTGACCTGAATTTGGTACATATTTAGTAAAATCACTAATGAGAATATTTTTTCGTGTATATATAGGTAGTATTTTAGTTTTTTCTTCATTGAATATTAAACCAGTAATACTTTTAAAATTCATCATTTTATCAAATAGAGACTGCATAGAATAATTAGATCCTGCTGATGTAATTAGAACATCATCTGCAAAAAGTTGAATTTTGGATGTTGTATTTTCATCTATTTCAAAACCCTCTATGTCAGTACTGTTTCTGATCAAATTAGCCCAAGGCTTGACACGCATTTTCTGAAAGATGCCAAGTCTGAAACTGAAATATCTGTTATTCTGTAGTGACCTCAATCCTAGGTGATTTCTCAGAAAACCACAAATGTTATGAGGAAAAGACCAAATATATGAAGCAAAAATCTGGGCATTCTGTGAAAATCTGGCCATTTGAGAGGTATGCTCCCTTTCTCATAAGACAGACAAATGCATGGGGTTGAATGGACATATGACAGGTCATAGGTAGGACCTAGTGACTTGAGGTTAGCAGGAAACAAGAATCCTCTCAAAAACACATTGCTTCCACTATCAGGGATTTACCACCTCACCCTGTTCATTAGGTCTGGGCAGGCTATTAATAGTAACATCAGCTATACTCCTTTCACACTGCAAACACACCACCTTCTTGACATTTAATTTCTGTTTTATGTATCCTTTGTGGACTGAGTTAGTCCCACTAGCCTAGTGGCCTCTTTTCAAGGTAGACTCGACAGGAGGGGAAGTGGTGGGTGAAGTCTGAATTTAATTTGTATATTACCAGATTGGGCATGTCCTCTGGGTCTGAATATGTGATACCCTTTGTTATTAGCTCTGTGCTGTACTGGACATTGTTCATTGGATCATAGCAAGTTAATAGGCTACTGGCCCTGAGAACCGTATAAGCCTAGCCAGTAAATTAGCCCATATTCCCATAAGTCATCACTTGATGACCCAGTCCAGCAGAGACACAGGTGGAATCCCAGGGGTTTATTTTCTGTTTCCCATCCAGTTATCCAGGTTGTGCTTTAACAGGGATAATGAAGTACTTTGCTTGATGTGGAGTGGGAGTCTATTCCACAGAAGGGGGAGTCTCTGGGACATAAATCTGTCCCGCCAACAAGTCATATTGATGTCACAGACCAGGTTGAGGTTTTGTGTGCAGGTCACACGAATAGAGTTTGGCTTGTGGATATGCAGCAATTTCATCAAGGTGGGGTCAGAGATTGCTCTGTATGCCAGACATAGATCATGTCTCAGGAGTCTGTATGAGATGGAGTAGAGGGACAGGACTTTTAGCCTATCTGTGTAGGATAGATTTTCGAAGCCCTGGATTTCCCTGGCCAGGAACCTCTGTGGTCTCTCCAGCTGCTGCATGCACTTTGCAAGATACATGCCGAAAGGGGCATTATATCAACAATGGGCCTAATAAGGGAGGAATACAGAGATGTTATGACTTCCTTTTTCCTGGAATAAATACCCTTACTAATGAAGTGAGCCATGTAGAATGCTCTTCCTACAATAGAGGCAACATGATGGTCAAAAGTTAGATTGCTGTCAACTTGGATGCCCAGGTCCCTCACAACTGCTCGCGTGCTTAGTACATTGTTATTAATGTGATAATTTGTGGAGATATCACTCTCCCCAAAGGGGATGATGATGCATTTTTGGCATTTAGTTTGAGACCATGTTTCTGGCACCAGTCATTTGTCTGGGTGAGACCCTCTTGTAGTATATCTGCATCATCAGGGGAGTTGATGACAGTGCCCAGCTTGCAGTCATCTGCAAACTTGGTCAGCATAGACCTCTAGTTTTGGCTTGCACCTCAGAGAAGTATATCCCAAACAGCATGGGCCCTAAGACCAATCCCTGGGGTACACAACTCATTATGGGTCTACTACTTGAGGTAGCTTCCCCTACTTTGACTAAGTGAGTTCTGTCAGCAAGCCAATTAGCTACCCATCTGGTCACATACGGTTTACGCCAAGCTGGGATAGTTTATCTACTAGCCCTGAGTGGGGAATAGTGTTGAAGGCCTTGGCCAGGTCAAGGTAGGCAGCATGTATCATCTTCCCCTCATCCATGGCTTTGGTGACTGATTCAAAGAAGTCTACCATATTTAACAGGCATGATCTTCTCTTGACAAAACCAAGCTGTGTGAAATCAAGTGTTTGGAGATTGCTGATGTCCTTGTTATTGAGGTCCATGATAATGCATTCCATAGCCTTGCAGATCAGGCTAGTTAGGCTGATGGATATATAATTGCCTGGATTGGTGGATGCTCCACCTTTGTGCAGAAGGATGACAGTGGCTGCCCTCCATTTGGCTGGGATGAAACCAGCACTCAGGCTTAGGTTGAATACGGTGCCTAATGGTGCTGCGAGTTCCTGACTGAGTTGATGCAGAATGCAGCCTGGGATATTATCAGGTCCCATGGAAGCTGTGTTTTTAGTCTTTGAGAGGGTGGTAATAACTTGTTCCCTAAAGATAATGAGGGCAGGTGCTGGGGATATCCTGGATTACTGATGGGTGCTAGAGGGGTGACGTTTGCCTATATCCATGGTATTTGTGTATGTGGTGTCCTTGACCATCAGTTCTGAGCAGATTTGGGTGTTTCCCCTTAGATTGCGGATGTTTGTGAAGATGGCCTTATGATCGTCTTTAGTAGATGTGGCCAATTTGGACTTGAAGTTAGCTTTGGAGGACTTCACTAATGCCCATATTTGCCTGTTTAGGCCAAGGAGAGATTGCTTCCAATTTGGCATCTGCTCCTTCTTGGTTCTGGACAGCAGTTGTTTTCCTTTTATGATAGAGTTTATTTATTGCAGATGTCCACCAGGTAGATTTACTCTTCCTTGAGGAGGAGGAGTTTGTCCTGTCAGGTATTGCTGAATCCATGCATTTATATAAATGGTTGTATAATACTTTGGTGTAGGTTTGGACTTCCAGTTCCTACTGATGGGGAGGGGGCTGTGAAGCTGTTTAGACCTTCTCTGAAGAGATTGCTTCTGAAATTTCTAACATATTTAAAGAAAGCTTTGTGGTTATCCTTATTATGGGTGGCTATTTTTACCTCATTTATCATCTGAGCATTGCTCCGGCTAAGATCTACCTGAAATCAACTGGATGTATAAGTGAATTTAAGTACACTTTTATCTGTTCTTTTTCATATAGTTCTGCATTTAAATTATTTATTTGTGTTTCTCACTGAATATTAACTCAACTGAAAGTTGTGGCTGTGTCTCTACAGTTAGTTCTCCACCCTCCCTTCCCTTGTTTTGTTTTGGTGTTAATCTTGGTGGCTTTGAAATTGCCTGCCCCTCTTGTAAATTTGTATTTGGATACTCCTTCTGGGCCCATCTCATTTGCTCACTCAACTGAGTGCAGTGAGATCATATTCTGATTTCAGGCACTCCTACTGTGTACAAAGAGAGCATTTGAGAAGGACAACTGCTGTGGCCTCTTAATCCTGCTCTGTTCCCTCCCTCAAAAAAAAAAAAAAAAAAATGAAATAAATAAATAAAATATATACATATTTTATTCAGCTGCTCTTACTATAACTGTCTTGGTTGCTGTTCTGCGTGCTGTTATCTGTTCAGTCGCTCTTATTCTGCACTTATTACTGCTTGTTAGTAGCCTTCTAATTTACTGCCTTCTGCACTTGTTTTTTAGTCATTTGTTAATTTAATTGCATTTATTTAAACTGTATTTGCCATAATATTGCTACACACTCAAGTGTGCTAGCCTGCACTGCAATTTGAAGTGTATTTACTGCTGTTTTAGCTGCTTTTCTGTAAAAAAAAAAAAAAATTCTAAGCTTGTTTCCTGCCTTTCCTGTAATTAGTCTAGTCCAGATACAGACTTGCTGTATCCAGGACTGTTGGTAAGCTTCTGAGCCCCCCAAGCCTTTCTGTGTTGGAGGGAAGCCTTCTAGCTTATCAGTGGGAGTGGTAAGCACTAGGTAGCCTATCTACCACGAGAGGAGTGGGATTTGGCCCAGAAATTAATTGTAGTTCATTGGCCGTTTGGGCAGTTTTTCCATCTCTTTCTACTTTCTGGTTTAAAAGCCCGTGTTTGCGTTTGGTCCCCGCCTTTCCTGTAACTAGTGTAGTCCAGGTACAGACTTGCTGTATCCAGGACTGTTGGTAAGCTTCTGAGCCCTACAAGCCTTTCTGTATTGGAGGGAAGCCTTCTAGCTTATTAGTGGGAGTGGTAAGCACTAGGTAGCCTATCTACCATGGGAAGAGTGGCTTTTGGCCCAGAAATTGTAGTTCATTGGCCATATGCACAGTTTTTCCATCTCTTTCTACTTTCTGGTTGAAAAGCCCATGTTTGCACTTGGTCCCCACCTTTCCTGTAACTAGTGTATTCCAGGTACAGATTTGCTGTATCCAGGACTGTTGGTAAGCTTCTGAGCCCCCCAAGCCCTTCTGTGTTGGAGAGAAGCCTTCTAACATATCAGTGGGAGTGGTACGCACTAGGTAACTTATCTACCACAGGAGGAGTGGTTTCTGGCCCAGAAATTATAGTTTAGTGGCCGTTTGGGAAGCTTTTCCATCTCTTTCAACCTTCTGATTTATAAGCCTGTGTTTGTGCTTGTTTCCTGCCTTTCCTGTTACTAGTCTAGTCCAGGTACAGATTTGCTGTGTCCAGGACTCTTTGTAAGCTTCTGAGCCCCCCAAGCCTTTCTGTGTTGGAGGGAAGCCTTCTAGCTTATCAGTGGGAGTGGTAAGCATTAGGTAGCCTATCTACCACAACAGGAGTAGTTCTTGGCCCAGAAATTGTAACTATTGGCCATTTGGGCATTTTTTTCCATCTCTTTCAACTTTCTGGTTTAAAAGCCACACTTGCTCTTGTTTCCCACCTTTCGTGTAACTAGCCTAGTCCAAAAAAAAAAAAAAAAATTTTAAGCTTGTTTCCTGCCTTTCCTGTAATTAGTATAGTCCAGATACAGACTTGCTGTATCCAGGACTGTTGGTAAGCTTCTGAGCCCCGGAAGCCTTTCTGTGTTGGAGGAAAGTCTTCTAGCTTATCAGTGGGAGTGGTAAGCACTAGGTAGCCTGTCTACCACAAGAGGAATGGTTCTTGGCCCAGAAATTGTAGTTTATTGACCATTTGGACAGTTTGTCCATCTCTTTAAACTTTCTGGTTTAAAAGACCACATCTGTGCTTGTTTCCCATCTTTCCTGTAACTAACCTACTGGGAAGCACTAGAAAGCCTTAAACTGATAAAATCCTTCTTAGGTTCATAGGTTGCTACTAGGCTATCAGCCCTAGGGCCTATACAAGCCTAGCCATAACAATTCCCTGGCTTTTTCTTCCCACACTATTTACTTCCCTGGACCCCCGTCTAGCAGGGCAACTGACATGATCCCTGGGGTGAATTTCCTTTCTCCCATCCAATCGTCAAGGTTCCTTTTGAAGAGGGCCAAAGAGGCACTCTGCTTGACATGTATGGGCAATCTATTCCAGAGTCTGAGGAGTCTCTGGGTCAGGAACCTATCCCTCCAACATGTTTTGTTTATTGTGATGACAAGGTTTAGATCCCTGGAGCGTGTGGTTCTGATGGATTGGGATTTCTTTAAATGTAGCTCTGGGTTTGACATGGCCTTGTATGTTAAGCAGAGATCACCTCTGAGTAGACAATATGTGACAGAGTACAGCTGGAGTTTTTTAAGGCGGTCAGCGTAGGGCATCTGCTTTAGGCCTGTGATTCTTTTAGTGAGGTATTTCTGCGGCCTTTCCAGTTGTTGCAGATGTCTTGAGAGGTACATACCAAACAGGGCATTGTATTCTATAATGGGTCTAATGAGGGATGAGTACAGTGGGACAATGACCTCCTTTTTTCTGGATGAAAAGCTCTTAGTGATGAGGTGTGCCACATAGAAGGATTTCCTGACTGTTGTGGCGATGTGGTTATCGAAGGTGAGACCACTGTCCACCCATGTCCGTAAGTCTCTTTTCACACTTTCGGTGTTTAGTGTACTGCCACCTATATGGTAATTCATGGGTACATGTTTTATCCCAAAGGGGATAACTATACATTTCTTGGCATTGAGCTTAAGCCCATGGCTCTGGCACCAAGCATCTGTTTCTGTAAGGCCCTTTTGTAGAGTATCCACATCATTTGGGGATTCAATAATGGCTCCCAGTTTGCAATCATCTGCGAACTTTATTAGCCAGAGTCCCTTAGTGTTGGCCTGTACTTCAGAGAAGTAGATGCCAAACAAGAGCGGTCCCAGGACTGAACCCTGAGGTACTCCACTTGTCACTTGTCTGGAGCTGGATTTGGAGTCGGCTACTTTTACAGTGTGGGTTCTATCAGTAAGCCAGTTAGCAACCCATTGGGTGACGTAGTGATTAATGCCCAGCTTAGTAAGTTTATCTGTGATTCCAGAGTGGGGGATGGTGTCAAAGGCCTTGGCAAGGTCTAGATAGGCTGTGTGGACCACCTTACCCTTGTCCATGGCTCTGGAGACTGATTCGAAGAAGTCAATCAGGTTCAGGAGACAAGATCGGTCCTTCACAAACCCAAACTGGGTGAGTTCCAGTGTTTGAAGGTTGCCATTGTCTTTGTTTATACGTTCCATGATAATACACTCCATGGCCTTGCCGATAAGGCTCGTCAGACTGATGGGACTGTAGTTTCTGGGATCCAAGTTGGATCCCCTCTTGTGGAGTGGGATAACTGTAGCTCTGCGCCACTCAGTGGGCATGAAATCTGAGGTGAGGCTACGATTAAACATGACACTTAGGTGAGGTGCCAGTTCATATTGTAGTTCATGTAGTACACAGCCTGGGATGTCATCTGGTCCCATGGATGCTGTATTCTTAGCTTTGGAGAGTGTGTTTTTTACCTGTGTGGCTATTATTACCAGAATTTGTCAATCTTCCGGTATTGAGATGGGCCATTTAGGGGGTGAGAGGAGGGTGAAGTTGGCACTGAATCGATCTGCCAGGATACTGGCAATATCCTTGGGATCAGTATATTTAATGCCATTCTGTTTTAGCTCAGAGGAGATCTGAGCATTGCCATTTAGATTCTTGACATAGTTATAGAATGCCTTGTGGTTGTCTTTGGAATCTTTGGCAATTTTATTTTCGTAACTAGCTTTGGAGGATTTTATGAGGGATCTCAGTTTCTTACTGAGGCTGGTAAGGGAGTTTTTTGCATCCTGGGTTTTTTCCTCTTTTCTGCACCAGTTTCTTCCTTTTGTTGTAAAGTTTGTTTATGGCAGGGGACCACCAGATTGGCTTCTTTTTTTGGATGAGAGCATCTTGGTTCTATTTGGGATGGCACGATTCATGCATGAGTGGATGTGCTCGTACAGTGCCTTAGTGTAGGATTCAGCAGTTGAACTTTCAGTTCCCATCTGCATGGGTGTCATGAAGTTTGTCACTTTTGACTTGAGTAGCATGAAGTTGACTTTAGAGAAGTTTTTTATGGAGGTTTCCTTACAGGGGGTGGGGGTGGGTTGTGGATATTAAGGGTGATTAGCTTATGGTCAGACCTGACTAACGAGGGGGTGACCATAGGTGTGGAGCATCGATTTCCCATGTTGGTAATGACAAGGTCTAGGATATTGGAGCCCCTGGTGGGACTATGGATTAGTTGATCCAGGGCGTTGGAACTTATGAATTCCAAGAACTGTTGGGCAAAGGTGTTGGTACATGAGTAGTTTTCCCAGTTAATGGCAGGGTAGTTAAAATCACCCAGTATTAGGGTGTTTGGTTCTATATTATTTTCCAGTATGTTTAGAAAGGTGTAGTGAGAATCTTGGGGTATGGTGGGGGATCTGCAGCAAGCTACAATTTGGATTGCAGTCTTACCTAGTGTTAGTTGCACCTGGAGAATTTCAGACGTATTGTGTTGGGCAACTAGCCTGGTGGTGTGAATATCCTTGGTGAATATTGACACCGCTCCACCTTTAGTGTTTCGGTCCTGGTTTGGTGGCCGAAAAGTGTGGTAAGAGTTGTAGCCTGGTATTGCAGGGGTGCTCCCTGGCCTTGAACCAGGTCTCAGTTACTGCACAGATATCGATGTTCTCCATTTTTAGGAGTGTCTCGAGAGAGTGCATTTTGAGGTTTAGACTTCTAGCATTGAGTAGCATTACCTTCAGATTTTGCATACTTGTACCTGTTAAGGTGGTGGTTTTGTCCTTTGAACTTTGCCTAAAAAAGGCACTATAGGGGTGGCAAGAGCCTTAGCCAGTAACCTGAATCCCAGGGGCGACAGGTGCAGACCATCTCTGGCAAAGCATCGTGGTCTGTCGATCATGTCGTCCCAGGCAGACAGATACTGGATCCCCTTTGAATGACACCAGAAGCTTAGCCAATTGTTGAAGTCAATCATTTTGTCCTTATACTGTGGTATCATTCTGGGCGAAGGCAGGATGCTACTCAGGGCTAGGGTCATACCTGCCTGGGCCACATGATCTGAGAGCTCTTCCATGTCTCTTTTCATGTAGTCCAGGGAGGTACGTCTCAAGTCATTCACTCCAACATGGACAATGACAGAGTCATATTTGTACTTGTTGTGGAGTGACTTGAGGGAATGCATTATGTGGCGGATCCTGGCACCCGACAAGCAGCTGACTGTAATTTTCTCCTTGTTCAGCCTGGTGAGTGGGACATCAGTCTGCCAGACTATAGATTCACCTATGACTAAAGTGTTAGGTACGTTGGTGTGCCAGACTATAGATTCACCTATGACTAAAGTGTTAGGTACGTTGTCTTGCCTTAGGGGCTGTTGCTGGGTGGCACACTGGTGTTGTGAACTATGTGACACTTTGGTTTTGATTGGTGTTTGTTTGTGTTTCAGCTTCAGAGGTTCTTGTTGCTTGGGCACGTTACAGTTAAGGGCCTCTGCATATGTAGATTTAGTGTTGCTATATGTGGGTGTTGGTGGTGCAGGTTTAGATGGGCTATGTGTTGCTTGAGGTGTAGTGTGGGTGTTAACCTTCTCCTCTTGACTGTCTAGCACAATCTTGGGTGGAGAGAGCTTTGCTTCCATTTTGGCTATGTAAGTGCATCTCTCACAGGTTGTAGTGTTGGGTGGTAGGAGGAGAGGGTTGTCTGTGTACATGAGGCAATTGTTGCATTGCCCCAGTATGCCCATATTCACCAGGTGGATAGGAGAAATCACCGGAAGCTGACCCTTGGACATGCCTGGTGCTTTTTTTTTTTTTGTAAAGTACAGGAGCTGTTTTCCCTTGCCTTAGCAAGGTACTTTGCAGTTATAGGCTGTTTAGTGCCTTCTTTTTCCTTATTAACAATGAGAGTTGAGTGCTTGTATCAGTTTAAGGCTTCCTAGTTCTTTTCAGCAGGTATTAGAGCAAGTGCTAGTCACAGGGATGCTTAAAGGTAAGATGAAAAAAATGCACACTGCAGTGTGCACTAGAGAAGTTAGATGTGAAAGTAGGTAACTTAAGTTGTACCTGTTTAAAAAGTTAAGGTTTAGTGGAGAGTTACTATTTTTAAAACAGCAAGATGGATTGAAAGGGGTGGTCACTTTTTTATTCTGGTACTATGGAATACAGTAGGATGGCCAATAAATTTAAATAGTTGAAGGGGAGGGATTTCAAAAATGATGATTTTGTGATTACTCACACAAGCCAGTGAAAGTAGAGAGGAAATGAGATATATGGTCAGATTAACATAAGAGGCAGGCAACTAGAAAGACAGTGGTATTTAACAAGACAACTGTAACTGAGTGGGAGGGCGGGAAAAAATTTCTGCCTGACTCAGAAGAGACAGAGCTGTGGTCTCTTTTGAACTTTTAATATGCTGTTAAAGCAGAATGCAAGTAAAACACAAGGTAAAGAAAACAAACCACAGTATTCAAAATATAAAAAGGCAATAAAGTAATGCAAAATACAAAAAAAAAACGCAAACTAACCTTTCCTTCTAGCTAAGAAGAGAGACTTTGGAGTGATTAAGTATCAGTTTTCTGTACTTTCTTGCTGTACTTAACTGTTTTCCGCCTAAACGCTGATTTTCCAGCTTTTATTCTGATTCGAGAGCTTATTTGTTTTCACATATTGTACTTATTTGACCACTTTCACTTTTAAAAAGTCGTTTTTTGTTTAAATAATTTGTTTAACTGTTGTAGGCTACACACTAAAGTACAATAGCCTTTTCTGATCGTTTCTAGTAGTTTAAAGCTGTTTTAAGTGTATTTTTTTTACTGTTTTTGCCTTATCTTTTCAAAAAAAAACAAAAACAAAAAAAAAAAAAGCAAAATAATTCCTTGTTTCCCACTTTATTAAGCTAGTATAGTCCAGTCTTCAGGCTAGTGCTGAATTCAGGGCTGTGTTACAAGTTTCTGAGTTGCCCATACCTTACTTGGATAGAAGGAAGTTTCTCTGTTCACCTGTGAGAGACGGGAGCTTTGAGCAGCCTATCTGTCCCTGGAGGAGTGGTTCCAGCCCAGACATTAGTAGTTTATTGGCCATTTTGGACTAATCTCTAGCTCTTTCATTTCCCTGCTATAAAAACGTGTTTGCATGGTTTTGTGCACTGGGCAGTGCCAGTTAGCTAGGGTTAAATTACTCCCGGCTCCACTAAGTCTCCTCTTCAGTTTTTCCCTTGAAACTAGTCTAACTCTCAACCTAAGCACTTCAAAAGCATCCTACAGCCCAGCACTTGCTCAAATCTAATAGCAAGCACTAATATACCCTGACACTTGATTGCCCAGCAGGGCAAGGCTCTTTATTCACCCCTCACCAACCAAGCGACTAAGCAGCTCACCCTACTATTCAGGCATGACCAAAGGGCAATTTCAGGTGTGCTCTCCAGTCCAGCTGGTGAATCTGGGTATACTGAGGCAATGTTACAACTGTCTCATGTACACAGACAACCCTCTCCTTCCACCATAAAACACTAACATATGCGAGAGATGCAGTTATACAGCCAAACTTGAGGCTAAGCTGTCTCCACCCAAGACTGGAACAGACAGTCAAGAGGAGAAGGTTAACACTTGCACCACATCTCCAGTCACACATAGACCTACTAAACCAGCATTGGCAAAAAATACACTCGGAGGCTCTAAATAAAATCTGCAAAAGCATCAGAGACCTCCAAAGCAGACACCCAAACAACCTGCACCTCCCGTCACAAACCAGAAAACACATAAAACACAAAATCAGTGTGCCACACAATCACAGCCCTTAAGGCGAAATAACATATCTAACACACTAGTAATAGGTGATTCTATAGTCAGGCACATTGACGTCCCACTCACTAGGCTGGACAAGCAGGAGGTTACTGTTAGCTGCCTGTCGGGAGCCAGAATCCATCAGAAGCACTCATGTCACTCCAGAACAAGTACAAATATGACTCTGTCATTGTTCATGTTGGTGTGAATGACCTGAGACGTACCTCCCTGGACTACATGAAAAGAGACATGGAAGAGCTCTCTGATCATGTAGCCCAGGCTGGTATGACCCTGACCCTGAGTAACATCCTGCCCTCACCAAGAATGATACCTCAGTATAAAGAAAAAAATGATCAATTTCAACAATTGGCTAAGGTTCTGGTGTCATTCAAAGGGGATCCAGTGTCTGTCAGCCTGGGATAACATGCAGGACAAGCTGCGTTGCTTTGCAAGAGACAGCTTGCACCTGTCACCTCTAGGCTTTTGAATACTGGCCAAGGCTCTTGCTGCCCCCATAGTGCCTTTTTTAGGCAAGGCTCAAAAGTCAAACCCACCTCCATAAACAGCACAATTAACAAAAATATGAAGGTTATGCTACTCAATGTCAGGAGTTTAAATCTCAAAATGCACACGCTCGAAGCTCTCTTCAGTATGGAGAACATCGACATCTGTGCAGTAACTGAAAACTGGTTCAAGGCTCCAGAGAGCACCACAGCACTACTGGGCTACAACTCGTACCACACGTTTCGGCCACAGAACATGGACAGAAACACAAAAGGAGGGGGTGTATCCATATTCATCAGGGATACCTACACCTCCAGGTTAGTGGCGCAGCATGATACCTCTGAGATCATCCATGTGCAACTAACATCGGGCAAATCTGCAATGCACATTGTGGCCTGCTACAGATCACCCTCTATGACCCAGGACCACCACTCCACCTTTCTGGAGACAATGGAAAACATGAAGGTCCTACTGAACACCCTGATATTGGGCGATTTCAATTACCCTACCATTAACTGGGAAAACTACTCAAGTACAAACTCCCAGGCCCAGCGCTTCCTGGAATTCATCAACTCAAATGCCCTGGATCAGCTAGTAAACTCCCCTACCAGAGGTGAAAACATATTGGACCCGGTCATGACAAACATGGGCGACAGGTGTTCCACACCAGAGGTCAACCCATCACTGGTTAGATCAGACCATAAACGAATCACTCTGGATGTCCACACCCCGGCACCACCCCCAACTAAGGAAACCACAGTAAAAAACTTTTCTAAAGCAAACTTCACCTTACTTAAGACAGAGGCGGTAAGTTTCACAGCCCCCACGCTAAAGGATAACACTGCCCAAGATGCAGAAACCTTTACAAATGCACTCTATGAGCACCTACAAGGATGCATGGATCATGCCATCCCTAGGAAAACCAAGACTCACTCTTCTAAGAGAAGGAAACCAGTTTGGTGGGCCCCTGCCATAAACAGGCTATACAATAGAAGGAGGAAACTAGTTCAGAAAAAAAGCAAATCCCAAGAAGAAAAGACATCCCTGATCAGTATCCGTAAGAAACTAAGGTCCCTCATAAAATCATCCAAGACTAACTTCAAAAGAAAAATAGCCAAGGATTCAAAAGATAACCACAAAGCCTTCTTTAGCTATGTTAAGAATCTAAGTGGCAACTTGCAGATATGCACTGAACTAGTGCAAAATAGCACAATATATACTGAACCTACTGATATTGCCAACATCCTGGCAGATAGATTCAGTGCAAAGTTCACCCCCTCTCACTCCCAAAAGGGCCCACAACAATACCAGAAAAGTGTAGTGTCCCAGAAATCACAGATGCACAGGTGAAAATAGCCCTTTCAAAAGCCAAAAACACAGTGTCAATGGGGCCAGATGGTGTCCCAGGCTGCGTCTTGCACGAACTACAGAACAAACTAACCCCCCACTTAAACACGCCGTTCAGCCTCAGCCTCTCCACAGGCTACATGCCCATAGAATGGTGCACAGCAACGGTTATTCCACTCCACAAAGGAGGGGCCACAACTGACCCTGGTAACTATCGCCCCATAAGCCTGACTAGCCTGTGCAAGGCTATGGAGCGCATCATCATGGAACTCATTAACAAAGATATTGGGAACCTCCCAACACTTGACCCGACCTAGTTCGGCTTTGTTAAGGGCAGATCATGCCTACTAAAGCTGGCTGACGTCTTTGAGACAGTCACCAAGGCCATAGACAAGGGAAAGGTTGTTCACACAGCCTGCCTTGACCTTGCCAAGAGTTTCGATACCATTCCTCACTCAGATATTACAGAAAAACTCACCAGCCTGAACATAAACCCCTACTTCACGAGATGGGATGCCAACTGGCTTACAGACAGAACTCACACGGTAAGGATAGCGGGCTCCAGGTCCGACTCTAAACCAGTCACAAGTGGTGTCCCGCAAGGCTCAGTCCTGGGACCCCTACTGTTGGGCATATACTTCTCAGAAGTACAGGCAAACACAAAAGGACTATGGCTAACCAAGTTCACTGATGACTGCAAACTGGGAGCCATAATTGACTCTCCGGCTGACACAGACATTCTCCAAAAGGGCCTTACTGAGACAGACACCTGGTGTCAAAGTCATGGCCTCAAGCTAAATGCCAAAAAATGCATAGTCATCCCATTTGGGAAAAACACCCATGAATTACCACATAGGTGACAGCCCCCTTAATACAGAAGAGGTAATAAGAGATCTGGGGACCCAGGTAGATAGTAATCTCTCCTTTGACAATCATATTGCCAAAGTAGTTAGGAAATCCTTCTATGTGGCCCATCTAATTACTAAAGGGTTCACATCTAGAAATAAAGAGGTTATAGTGCCCCTCTACTCATCACTCATCAGACCCATCATATAGTACAATGCCTCATTTGGGATGTACCTCACAAGACACTTCCAACAGCTGGAGTGACCACAAATGTATGTCACCAAGGGGATTACTGGCCTCAAACATATATCCTATGCAGCCCGACTGAAAAAACTCCGGCTGTACTCAGTGGTATATCGCTTACTCAGAGATGATCTCTGCCTGACTTAGAAAGCTATGTCCAACTCAGAAATGATGGACATGCTCCACCTAAAGACATCCAAGTCACTGCGAGCCACACACTCTACTGAGCTAAACCTCACCACAACAATAAATGGAACATGCTGGAGGGATAGATTCCTGTCACAGAGACTCCCCATGCTTTCGAACAAAATTCCAAACTACATTAGGCAGAGCCCCTACTAACACTCTTCAACAGAAGCCTTGACGTGTGGATGGGTAACAGAAAATACACCCATGGGATCACTTCATTGGCTCTGTTTGACAGAGGCTCAGTTAATTAATCAATGGGGCAGCGAAAGCGGACACACTCTGGCTAGGCTTATAAATGCCTTTGGGCAGATAGCCTAGTACCTACCTATGAACCTATATCCAGCATTGATTGATTTGATCAGGGTCAAAAATTCTTTAAGTTTAGCAAGAACATTACTGGCATCTTGAGATGTACATTTATTTTTGTGCTTAATGGATTTATTCTTTTATTATATTAAGGTTTCACCACAGGGGGTTATTTTTAAATTTGGTGCTGTATTTACTTGTGAGAGTGACAGATGCAGCTATGCAGCTATTTATATCTGCATAGAATAAAACACGATAAGCTCTGAGGTTGACAAGATGCAATGGGCATTTGAATTTAGCCAGTTTATCACTCAATTTTAGTAAGTTAGCCTATAAATCATCTCTGAATACTGAAATATTAGAAGTTGCTTCCAACTTCCATCTTAAGCTGATTCTGCTAATTTATTATTCAGTTTTACTAGGGAGGAATTTACAGTTGGTGGGGAGCAAATTTGCCACATATTGGTTCATAGATTACTACTAGGTTAATTGCCATTGTGAGTTATTTTAAGCCTAGCTAATTACCCTTTATCACATTTTTATTCATGTCTTTCTCCAGATTTCTTACTCTAAGAGATACTGATGAAGTCCTGAAATTTCTGAACGTGCATGTTTAAGGATGCATAAGTCTCCCACTTAAAGGAGGGTCAGTTGAAGTGTCCTAGAAGAATGGTGTTTAGCTTAATTCACAGAAATTCCATGCCTGTTAGGCAGCAGGTATATATTAAGGGAGGCATAGTGGGGCCTCTATTGTTAGCTATAATATGATAAAGGGAGTTGTTAGTAATAATTTAACATGGAGG